>NC_134495.1:33871982-33936310 GCF_040206685.1 Ascaphus truei
GCACCCGTGTATCTCTTCATGCAACATGTATGTACGTGTCACAGTACTTGCACACTGTGTACTGCGCTCAGCGGCGCATGGGGCGGGGCCCTGATGAGGCCACACAGAGCGTCCAGCGCTAGAAAAAGCCATGTGTTCACTGCCAGGAACGGCGGGAGGACCCACAAGGAGACCACCGCCCCCAAACCAAGCAGAAGAGGCGATAGGGAGGAGTGAGAGGGCCCCCCCGCTCTCTCCAGTGCAGAGTCTGGGGGGTGTAGGCCGCTGCAGGAGATGTTGGCACAAAGCACAGCACCGAGTACAGCACCGATACAGGGTAACAGCCAATCGGATCGCCCAACCTGCCTGAGAGACGCCATGAGACAGTTCCACTCCCAGGGGGCGCACTCTGCAGCTCCTGCTGCTACCTCGCTAAAAAGATGGCTGCCATAGGAGGCTGCCACAAGCCAGCAGGTCAGGCTTAGGAGACTTGCCTGCAGGGAGAGAGTGCGCTCTGCACCAGCGAGACAGCCCAATCTGTACATCCGAGACCGACACCACTCTTCACTGAGAGACACCCATGGGAGCAGCAGAGAGACACAGTGATACATCTCATTCTGAAAGCAGAGGAACCGCAGAGACACCTTGTCCAAGCTGAGAGACAGCTGCCATCCAGTGAGCCAGAGAGACAGCAGGAAACCTGGGAGAGAGAGAGACTGTCAGAGAGACAGCAGGAAACATTTACCATGCCAACAACCTTTAAACCTTCCTTTTTGCTGCATAAAATCCATTCCAAACTGTAAGGAACATTGTGCATAAAAGAGATGTGTTTCAAATCTCTCCCATAATGCCCCATGTTTATATTCCTCATAAAGCCACCATGATTATATCCCCCGTAATGCCTCATGTTTATATCCCCCGTAAAGCCCCATGTTTATATCCCCCATAATGCCCCATGTTTATATCCCCCATAATGCCCCATATGTATATACCTCATAAAGCCGCCATGTTTATATCCCTCATAAAGCCGCCATTGTTTATATAACTCATAAAGCCCCATGTTTATATCCCCCATAATGCCCCATGTTTATATCCCCCATAAAGCCCCATGTTTATATCCCCCATAAAGCTCCATGTTTATATCCCCCATAAAGCCCCATGTTTATATCCCCCATAATGACCATGTTTATATCCCTCATAAAGCCCCATGTTTATATCCCTCATAAAGCCACCATGTTTATATCCCTCATAAAGCCCCATGTTTATATCCCTCATAAAGCCCCATGTTTATATCCCTCATAAAGCCACCATGTTTATATCCCTCATAAAGCCACCATGTTTATATCCCTCATAATGCCCCATGTTTATATCCCTCATAAAGCCGCCATGTTTATATCCCCCATAATGCACTATGTTTATATCCCTCATAAAGCTGCCATGTTTATATCTCTCATAAAGCCGTCATGTTTATATCCTTCATAAAGCTGCCATGTTTATATCCCCATAATGCTTCATGTTTATATCCCCCATAATGCCCCATGTTTATATCCCCCATAATGCCCCATGTTTATATTCCCCATAATGCCCCATGTTTATATCCCCCATAATGCCCCATGTTTATATCCCCCATAAAGCCCCCATGATTACATTCCTCATAAAGCCGCCATGTTTATATCCCTCATAAAGCCGCCATGTTTATATCGCCCATAAAGCCGCCATGTTTATATCGCCCATAAAGCCGCCATGTTTATATCGCCCATAAAGCCGCCATGTTTATATCGCCCATAAAGCCGCCATGTTTATATCGCCCATAAAGCCGCCATGTTTATATCGCCCATAAAGCCGCCATGTTTATATCGCCCATAAAGCCGCCATGTTTATATCCCCGTAAAGCCCCATGTTTATATCCCTCATAAAGCCCCATGTTTATATCCCTCATAAAGCCCTATGTTTATATCCCTCATAAAGCCGCCGTGTTTATATCCCTCATAAAGCCGCCGTGTTTATATCCCTCATAAAGTTGCCATGTTTATATCCCTCATAAAGCCCCATGTTTATATCCCTCATAAAGCACTATGTTTATATCCCTCATAAAGCCGCCGTGTTTATATCCCTCATAAAGTTGCAATGTTTATATCCCTCATAAAGTTGCCATGTTTATATCCCTCATAAAGCCCCATGTTTATATCCCCCATAATGCCCCATGTTTATATCCCCCATAATGCCCCATGTTTATATCCCTCATAATGCCCCATGTTTATATCCCCCATAATGCCCCATGTTTATATCCCCCATAATGCCCCATGTTTATATCCCTCATAATGCCCCATGTTTATATCCCTCATAATGCCCCATGTTTATATCCCCCATAATGCCCCATGTTTATATCCCCCATAAAGCCCCCATGATAAAGCCGCCATGTTTATATCCCTCATAAAGCCGCCATGTTTATATCCCCCATAATGCCCCATGTTTATATCCCCCATAATGCCCCATGTTTATATCCATCATAATGCCCCATGTTTATATTCCTCATAAAGCCGCCATGTTTATATCCTTAAAAAAGCCGCCATGTTTATATTCCTCATAAAGCCGCCATGTTTATATCCTTAAAAAAGCCGCCATGTTTATATCCCCCATAATGCCCCATGTTTATATCCATCATAATGCCCCATGTTTATATTTCTCATAAAGCCGCCATGTTTATATACTTAAAAAAGCCGCCATGTTTATATCCCTCATAAAGCCGCCATGTTTATATCGCCCATAAAGCCGCCATGTTTATATCGCCCATAAAGCCGCCATGTTTATATCGCCCATAAAGCCGCCATGTTTATATCGCCCATAAAGCCGCCATGTTTATATCCCCGTAAAGCCCCATGTTTATATCTCCCATAATGCCCTATGTTTATATCCCTCATAAAGCTGCTATGTTTATATCCCCCATAATGCCCCATGTTTATATTCCTCATAAAGCCACCATGATTATATCCCCCGTAATGCCTCATGTTTATATCCCCCGTAAAGCCCCATGTTTATATCCCCCATAATGCCCCATGTTTATATCCCCCATAATGCCCCATATGTATATACCTCATAAAGCCGCCATGTTTATATCCCTCATAAAGCCGCCATTGTTTATATAACTCATAAAGCCCCATGTTTATATCCCCCATAATGCCCCATGTTTATATCCCCCATAAAGCCCCATGTTTATATCCCCCATAAAGCTCCATGTTTATATCCCCCATAAAGCCCCATGTTTATATCCCCCATAATGACCATGTTTATATCCCTCATAAAGCCCCATGTTTATATCCCTCATAAAGCCACCATGTTTATATCCCTCATAAAGCCCCATGTTTATATCCCTCATAAAGCCCCATGTTTATATCCCTCATAAAGCCACCATGTTTATATCCCTCATAAAGCCACCATGTTTATATCCCTCATAATGCCCCATGTTTATATCCCTCATAAAGCCGCCATGTTTATATCCCCCATAATGCACTATGTTTATATCCCTCATAAAGCTGCCATGTTTATATCTCTCATAAAGCCGTCATGTTTATATCCTTCATAAAGCTGCCATGTTTATATCCCCATAATGCTTCATGTTTATATCCCCCATAATGCTTCATGTTTATATCCCCCATAATGCCCCATGTTTATATTCCCCATAATGCCCCATGTTTATATCCCCCATAATGCCCCATGTTTATATCCCCATAAAGCCCCCATGATTACATTCCTCATAAAGCCGCCATGTTTATATCCCTCATAAAGCCGCCATGTTTATATCGCCCATAAAGCCGCCATGTTTATATCGCCCATAAAGCCGCCATGTTTATATCGCCCATAAAGCCGCCATGTTTATATCGCCCATAAAGCCGCCATGTTTATATCGCCCATTAAAGCCGCCATGTTTATATCGCCCATAAAGCCGCCATGTTTATATCCCCGTAAAGCCCCATGTTTATATCCCTCATAAAGCCCCATGTTTATATCCCTCATAAAGCCCTATGTTTATATCCCTCATAAAGCCGCCGTGTTTATATCCCTCATAAAGCCGCCGTGTTTATATCCCTCATAAAGTTGCCATGTTTATATCCCTCATAAAGCCCCATGTTTATATCCCTCATAAAGCACTATGTTTATATCCCTCATAAAGCCGCCGTGTTTATATCCCTCATAAAGTTGCAATGTTTATATCCCTCATAAAGTTGCCATGTTTATATCCCCCATAATGCCCCATGTTTATATCCCCCATAATGCCCCATGTTTATATCCCCCATAATGCCCCATGTTTATATCCCTCATAATGCCCCATGTTTATATCCCCCATAATGCCCCATGTTTATATCCCCCCATAATGCCCCATGTTTATATCCCCCATAATGCCCCATGTTTATATCCCCCATAAAGCCCCCATGATTACATTCCTCATAAAGCCGCCATGTTTATATCCCTCATAAAGCCGCCATGTTTATATCCCCCATAATGCCCCATGTTTATATCCCCCATAATGCCCCATGTTTATATCCATCATAATGCCCCATGTTTATATTCCTCATAAAGCCGCCATGTTTATATCCTTAAAAAAGCCGCCATATTTATATTCCTCATAAAGCCGCCATGTTTATATCCTTAAAAAAGCCGCCATGTTTATATCCCCCATAATGCCCCATGTTTATATCCATCATAATGCCCCATGTTTATATTCCTCATAAAGCCGCCATGTTTATATACTTAAAAAAGCCGCCATGTTTATATCCCTCATAAAGCCGCCATGTTTATATCGCCCATAAAGCCGCCATGTTTATATCGCCCATAAAGCCGCCATGTTTATATCGCCCATAAAGCCGCCATGTTTATATCGCCCATAAAGCCGCCATGTTTATATCGCCCATAAAGCCGCCATGTTTATATCCCCGTAAAGCCCCATGTTTATATCCCTCATAAAGCACCATGTTTATATCCCTCATAAAGCCCCATGTTTATATCCCTCATAAAGCCCCATGTTTATATCCCTCATAAAGCCCTATGTTTATATCCCTCATAAAGCCGCCGTGTTTATATCCCTCATAAAGTTGCCATGTTTATATCCCTCATAAAGCCCAATGTTTATATCCCTCATAAAGCACTATGTTTATATCCCTCATAAAGCCGCCGTGTTTATATCCCTCATAAAGTTGCCATGTTTATATCCCTCATAAAGCCCCATGTTTATATCCCCCATAATGCCCCATGTTTATATCCCCCATAATGCCCCATGTTTATATCCCTCATAATGCCCCATGTTTATATCCCCCATAATGCCCCATATTTATATCCCTCATAATGCCCCATGTTTATATCCCCCATAATGCCCCATATTTATATCCCTCATAATGCCCCATGTTTATATCCCTCATAAAGCCCCATGTTTATATCCCCCATAATGCCCCATGTTTATATCCCCCATAATGCCCCATGTTTATATACCTCATAAAGCTGCCATGTTTATATCCCCCATAGAGCCCCATGTTTATATCCCCCATAATGCCCCATATTTATATCCCTCATAATGCCCCATATTTATATCCCTCATAATGCCCCATGTTTATATCCCCCATAATGCCCCATATTTATATCCCTCATAATGCCCCATGTTTATATCCCCCATAATGCCCCATGTTTATATACCTCATAAAGCTGCCATGTTTATATCCCTCATAAAGCCGCCATTGTTTATATCCCTCATAAAGCCGCCATTGTTTATATCCCTCATAATGCCCCATGTTTATATCCCCCATAATTCCCCATGTTTATATTCCTCATAAAGCTGCCATGTTTATATCCCTCATAAAGCCGCCATTGTTTATATTCCTCATAATGCCTCATGTTTATAGTCCTCATAAAGCTGCCATGTTTATATCCCTCATAAAGCCCCATGTTTATATTCCTCATAATGCCCCATGTTTATATTCCTCATAAAGCCCCATGTTTATATCCCCCATAAAGTTTAATTGTAATATTTGGAGTAATCTCTGTATATAGAGTGTAAGCTCTGCGGGGCAGGATTTTGAATATCTGGGGTAGTCTCTGTATATAGAGTGTAAGCTCTGCGGGGCAGGATTTTGAATATCTGGGGTAGTCTCTGTATATAGAGTGTAAGCTCTGCGGGGCAGGATTTTGAATATCTGGGGTAGTCTCTGTATATAGAGTGTAAGCTCTGCGGGGCAGGATTTTGAATATCTGGGGTAGTCTCTTTATATAGAGTGCAAGCTCTGCGGGGCAGGATTTTGAATATCTGGGGTAGTCTCTGTATATAGAGTGTAAGCTCTGCGGGGCAGGATTTTGTTAGAGTGCAGTGTAAATGGTTGAAATGGATAGAGAGAATAAGGAGTCTGTCAGAGACAGTCGACGCTCTCTCACCTGTGATGAGAGTGTCTGTGACTAGCAGGATGAGCAGGGATGAGACAGCTGCCTGATTCTGAATCTCTCGCCGGCATATGAACGCCAGGAAATTGAGAGCGCTCTTCCCAATCTGCAGACTGAGGACCGTCTCTTCTGCACCCATGGCTCTGCGCTCTCACACTGGGGGAAGCGGACTGTCTCTCTCGCTGGGAGCTCTCATAATTCTGTGGCAGTCCCAAGTTTGTCTCGCAGTCTGATGTCTCGCAGTCTGATGTGACTAAAACAGACCAAAGCTAATTACCATCTCTGCTCACTGCCAGGCGGTCTCGTCAGGTAGAGAGTCTCACACTGTGGGACGGCCTCGTGAGTAATGACAAACAGGATTGGGCGCATGGTTTGCACATACAGGTTCCAGTCCTGATGAACTGTATTGCAGTAACTGGTTCTCTTAAGCACTCAGTCTCCCAGCGTGGCGCGCTCTCTTTGGTGTCCCAGCGTGGCGCGCTCTCTTTGGTGTCCCAGCGTGGCGCGCTCTCTTTGGTGTCCCAGCGTGGCGCGCTCTCTTTGGTGTCCCAGCGTGGCGCGCTCTCTTTGGTGTCCCAGCGTGGCGCGCTCTCTTTGGTGTCCCAGCGTTGTGCTCTGTCTGTCTCTTTTTCTCTCACTATCACTCCCACCTGCTCGCTCTCCCCCCCGCTCGCTCTCCCCCCTCTCCTCCCCCTGCTCGCTCTCTCCCCCCTTGCTCACTATGCCCCCCTGCTCGCTCCCCCCCCGCTTGCTCCCCCCCCGCTTGCTCCCCCCCGCTTGCTCTCCCCCCTCTTGCTCTCCCCCGCTCGCTCCCCCCCCCCCGCTCGCTCTCCCCCCCCCGCTCGCTCTCCCCCCCCCCGCTCGCTCTCCCCCCCCCCGCTCGCTCTCCCCCCCTGCTCGCTCTCCCCCCTGCTCGCTCTCCCCCCTGCTCGCTCTCCCCCCTGCTCGCTCTCCCCCCTGCTCGCTCTCCCCCCTGCTCGCTCTCCCCCCTGCTCGCTCTTTCCCCCCTGCTCGCTCTTTCCCCCCTGCTCGCTCTTTCCCCCCCTGCTCGCTCTTTCCCCCCCTGCTCGCTCTTTCCCCCCTGCTCGCTCTTTCCCCCCTGCTCGCTCTTTCCCCCCCTGCTCGCTCTTTCCCCTCCTGCTCGCTCTTTCCCCCCCTGCTCGCTCTTTCCCCCCCTGCTCGCTCTCTCCCCCCCTCCTCGCTCTCTCTCTTCCCCCCCCTCCTCGCTCTCTCTCTTCCCCCCCCTCCTCGCGCTCTCTCTTCCCCCCCCTCCTCGCGCTCTCTCTTCCCCCCCCCCTCCTCGCTCGCTCTCTCTCTTTCCCCCCTCCTCGCTCGCTCTCTCTCTTCCCCCCCCTCCTCGCGCGCTCTCTTTCCCCCCCCTCCTCGCGCGCTCTCTCTCTCTCTTTTCCCCCCTCGCGCGCTCTCTCTCTCTTTCCCCCCCCCCCCTGCTCGCTCTCTCTCTTTCCCCCCTGCTCGCTCTCTCTCTTTCCCCCCCTGCTCGCTCTCTCTCTTTCCCCCCCTCGCTCTCTCTTTCCCCCCCTCGCTCTCTCTTTCCCCCCCTCGCTCTCTCTCTTCCGACCCCCTCCTCGCGCTCTCTCTTTCCCCCCCTCCTCGCGCTCTCTCTCTCTTTTCCCCCCTCCTCGCGCTCTCTCTCTCTCTCTCTCTTTCCCCCCCTCCTCGCGCTCTCTCCCCCTACATCTCTTTGCCCTTGTGTATTGTTGCTGTTGACTGGAATAACCAGTAGAGCCGGTAAAACTCCCATATCCCGTGTGTACGTCTCAAGCTCAGCCTTCAGGCGGTCTCTTATGGGCACGCCCACAGTTCTCAGGCTGTCTCTTATGGGCACGCCCACAGTTCTCAGGCTGTCTCTTATGGGCACGCCCACAGTTCTCAGGCTGTCTCTTATGGGCACGCCCACAGTTCTCAGGCTGTCTCTTATGGGCACGCCCACAGTTCTCAGGCTGTCTCTTATGGGCACGCCCACAGTTCTCAGGCTGTCTCTTATGGGCACGCCCACAGTTCTCAGGCTGTCTCTTATGGGCACGCCCACAGTTCTCAGGCTGTCTCTTATGGGCACGCCCACAGTTCTCAGGCTGTCTCTTATGGGCACGCCCACAGTTCTCAGGCTGTCTCTTATGGGCACGCCCACAGTTCTCAGGCTGTCTCTTATGGGCACGCCCACAGTTCTCAGGCTGTCTCTTATGGGCACGCCCACAGTTCTCAGGCTGTCTCTTATGGGCACGCCCACAGTTCTCAGGCTGTCTCTTATGGGCACGCCCACAGTTCTCAGGCTGTCTCTTATGGGCACGCCCACAGTTCTCAGGCTGTCTCTTATGGGCACGCCCACAGTTCTCAGGCTGTCTCTTATGGGCACGCCCACAGTTCTCAGGCTGTCTCTTATGGGCATAATATAACACATTAAATAGAACATAATAACCGATATATAACACATTAAATAGAACATAACCGCTATATAACACATTAAATAGAACATAACCGCTATAGAATGCAGCATTTTCCCCGGGGACCCCCCAGTTTGCTCACACTACAGGTATAAAGCCCCCCCAGAGAATCTGCGGCTTCAACCCCAAATCGCCACCCTCCCGGCCTCGCACATTACATCATATTACTGGGAGGACACACCCACACATGCCGGATTCGCCGCGTGTGGCTCTGCTTCCCCCGTTACCTGTACAGGAGGGACAACGTCCTCCCCCGTTACCTGTACAGGAGGGACAACGTCCTCCCCCGTTACCTGTACAGGTGGGACAACGTCCTCCCCCGTTACCTGTACAGGAGGGACAACGTCCTCCCCCGTTACCTGTACAGGAGGGACAACGACCTCCCCCGTTACCTGTACAGCGGGACAACGTCCTCCCCCGTTACCTGTACAGGAGGGACAACGGCCTCCCCCGTTACCTGTACAGGAGGGACAACGTCCTCCCCCGTTACCTGTACAGGAGGGACAAGGTCCTCCCCCGTTACCTGTGCAGGAGGGACAAGGTCCTCCCCCGTTACCTGTACAGGAGGGACAACGGCCTCCCCCGTTACCTGTATAGGAGAGACAACGGCCTCCCCCGTTACCTGTATAGGAGAGACAACGTCCTCCCCCATTACCTGTACAGGAGGGACAACGTCCTCCCCCGTTACCTGTACAGGAGGGACAACGTCCTCCCCCGTTACCTGTACAGGAGAGACAACGTCCTCCCCCGTTACCTGTACAGGAGGGACAACGACCTCCCCCGTTACCTGTACAGGAGGGACAACGACCTCCCCCGTTACCTGTACAGGAGGGACAACGTCCTCCCCCGTTACCTGTACAGGAGGGACAAGGTCCTCCCCCGTTACCTGTACAGGAGGGACAACGTCCTCCCCCGTTACCTGTACAGGAGGGACAACGACCTCCCCCGTTACCTGTACAGGAGGGACAACGTCCTCCCCCGTTACCTGTACAGGAGGGACAAGGTCCTCCCCCGTTACCTGTACAGGAGGGACAACGTCCTCCCCCGTTACCTGTACAGGAGGGACAACGTCCTCCCCCGTTACCTGTACAGGAGGGACAACGTCCTCCCCCGTTACCTGTACAGGAGGTACAACGACCTCCCCCGTTACCTGTACAGGAGGGACAACGACCTCCCCCGTTACCTGTACAGGAGGGACAACGGCCTCCCCCGTTACCTGTACAGGAGGGACAACGACCTCCCCCGTTACCTGTACAGGAGGGACAACGTCCTCCCCCGTTACCTGTACAGGAGGGACAACGTCCTCCCCCGTTACCTGTACAGGAGGGACAAGGTCCTCCCCCGTTACCTGTACAGGTGGGACAACGTCCTCCCCCGTTACCTGTACAGGAGGGACAACGTCCTCCCCCGTTACCTGTACAGGAGGGACAACGTCCTCCCCCGTTACCTGTACAGGAGGGACACAGAGCTCCCCGTTACCTGTACAGGAGGGACACCGACCTCCCCCGTTACCTGTACAGGAGGGACAACGACCTCCCCCGTTACCTGTACAGGAGGGACAACGTCCTCCCCCGTTACCTGTACAGGAGGGACAAGGTCCTCCCCCGTTACCTGTACAGGAGGGACAACGTCCTCCCCCGTTACCTGTACAGGAGAGACAACGACCTCCCCCGTTACCTGTACAGGAGGGACACCGACCTCCCCCGTTACCTGTACAGGAGGGACAACGTCCTCCCCCGTTACCTGTACAGGAGGGACACCGACCTCCCCCGTTACCTGTACAGGAGGGACAACGACCTCCCCCGTTACCTGTACAGGAGGGACAACGTCCTCCCCCGTTACCTGTACAGGAGGGACAACGACCTCCCCCGTTACCTGTACAGGAGGGACAACGTCCTCCCCCGTTACCTGTACAGGAGGGACAACGTCCTCCCCCGTTACCTGTACAGTAGGGACAACGACCTCCCCCGTTACCTGTACAGGAGGGACAACGTCCTCCCCCGTTACCTGTACAGGAGGGACAACGTCATCCCCCGTTACCTGTACAGGAGGGACACCGACCTCCCCCGTTACCTGTACAGGAGGGACACCGACCTCCCCCGTTACCTGTACAGGAGGGACAACGACCTCCCCCGTTACCTGTACAGGAGGGACAACGTCCTCCCCCGTTACCTGTACAGGAGGGACAACGTCCTCCCCCGTTACCTGTACAGGAGGGACAACGACCTCCCCCGTTACCTGTACAGGAGGGACAACGACCTCCCCCGTTACCTGTACAGGAGGGACACCGACCTCCCCCGTTACCTGTACAGGAGGGACAAGGTCCTCCCCCGTTACCTGTGCAGGAGGGACAAGGTCCTCCCCCGTTACCTGTACAGGAGGGACAACGTCCTCCCCCGTTACCTGTACAGGAGGGACACCGACCTCCCCCGTTACCTGTACAGGAGGGACAACGACCTCCCCCGTTACCTGTACAGGAGGGACACCGACCTCCCCCGTTACCTGTACAGGAGAGACAAGGTCCTCCCCCGTTACCTGTACAGGAGGGACAACGTCCTCCCCCGTTACCTGTACAGGAGGGACAACGTCCTCCCCCGTTACCTGTACAGGAGGGACACCGACCTCCCCCGTTACCTGTACAGGAGGGACAACGACCTCCCCCGTTACCTGTACAGGAGGGACACCGACCTCCCCCGTTACCTGTACAGCGGGACAACGTCCTCCCCCGTTACCTGTATAGGAGAGACAACGTCCTCCCCCGTTACCTGTACAGGAGGGACACCAACCTCCCCCGTTACCTGTATAGGAGAGACAACGTCCTCCCCCGTTACCTGTACAGGAGGGACACCGACCTCCCCCGTTACCTGTACAGGAGGGACAACGACCTCCCCCGTTACCTGTACAGGAGGGACACCGACCTCCCCCGTTACCTGTACAGGAGGGACAACGACCTCCCCCGTTACCTGTACAGGAGGGACAACGGCCTCCCCCGTTACCTGTACAGGAGGGACAACGACCTCCCCCGTTACCTGTACAGGAGGGACAACGTCCTCCCCCGTTACCTGTACAGGAGGGACAACGACCTCCCCCGTTACCTGTACAGGAGGGACAACGTCCTCCCCCGTTACCTGTACAGGAGGGACAACGACCTCCCCCCCGTTACCTGTACAGGAGGGACAACGACCTCCCCCGTTACCTGTACAGGAGGGACACAGAGCTCCCCCGTTACCTGTACAGGAGGGACACCGACCTCCCCCGTTACCTGTACAGGAGGGACAACGACCTCCCCGTTACCTGTACAGGAGGGACAACGTCCTCCCCCGTTACCTGTACAGGAGGGACAACGTCCTCCCCCGTTACCTGTACAGGAGGGACACCGACCTCCCCCGTTACCTGTACAGGAGGGACAACGACCTCCCCCGTTACCTGTACAGGAGGGACACCGACCTCCCCCGTTACCTGTACAGGAGGGACACCGACCTCCACCGTTACCTGTACAGGAGGGACAACGACCTCCCCCGTTACCTGTACAGGAGGGACACCGACCTCCCCCGTTACCTGTACAGGAGGGACAACGTCCTCCCCTGTTACCTGTACAGGAGGGACAACGTCCTCCCCCGTTACCTGTACAGGAGGGACACCAACCTCCCCCGTTACCTGTACAGGAGGGACAACGACCTCCCCCGTTACCTGTACAGGAGGGACACCGACCTCCCCCGTTACCTGTACAGGAGGGACACCGACCTCCCCCGTTACCTGTACAGGAGGGACAACGACCTCCCCCGTTACCTGTACAGGAGGGACAACGGCCTCCCCCGTTACCTGTACAGGAGGGACAACGTCCTCCCCCGTTACCTGTACAGGAGAGACAACGACCTCCCCCGTTACCTGTACAGGAGGGACAACGTCCTCCCCCGTTACCTGTACAGGAGGGACAACGACCTCCCCTGTTACCTGTACAGGAAGGGACAACGACCTCCCCCGTTACCTGTACAGGAGGGACAACGTCCTCCCCCGTTACCTGTACAGGAGGGACAACGACCTCCCCTGTTACCTGTACAGGAGGGACAACGACCTCCCCCCGTTACCTGTACAGGAGAGACAACGTCCTCCCCCGTTACCTGTACAGGAGGGACAACGACCTCCCCTGTTACCTGTACAGGAGGGACACCGACCTCCCCCGTTACCTGTACAGGAGGGACAACGGCCTCCCCCGTTACCTGTACAGGAGGGACAACGTCCTCCCCCGTTACCTGTACAGGAGGGACACCGACCTCCCCCGTTACCTGTACAGGAGGGACAACGTCCTCCCCCGTTACCTGTACAGGAGGGACAACGGCCTCCCCCGTTACCTGTACAGGAGGGACAACGTCCTCTCCCCGTTACCTGTACAGGAGGGACAACGACCTCCCCCGTTACCTGTACAGGAGGGACAACGTCCTCCCCCCGTTACCTGTACAGGAGGGACAACGGCCTCCCCCGTTACCTGTACAGGAGGGACAACGACCTCCCCCGTTACCTGTACAGGAGGGACAACGGCCTCCCCCGTTACCTGTACAGGAGAGACAACGGCCTCCACCAAAGTGCCAAACTGGCAAGGTCCCCATCACAAACATTACACCATCCCGCCAACCCGATCACGCTAATCCCATCCCTATCGCGCTAACTCCATCCCGCCAACCTTACCCATCCCGACAAGCCCATCCCATCCGGCCAACCTCACCCCACCACGCCAACCTCTCGCTCGGTCTCGGGGGTCCAGCCAGTTTCTCACTCACTCGCGGCTTGCGGTCAGTCTCTCGCTCTTGGCGCCCGCTCCGTCTCGCGCTCTCCGAGCTCCCCCGCTCCGTCTCGCGCTCTTCCGAGCTCACCCGCTCCGTCTCGCGCTCTCCGAGCTCCCCGCTCCGTCTCGCGCTCTCCGAGCTCCCCCGCTCCGTCTCGCGCTCTCCGAGCTCACCCGCTCCGTCTCGCGCTCTCCGAGCTCCCCCGCTCCGTCTCGCGCTCTCCGAGCTCCCCCGCTCCGTCTCGCGCTCTCCGAGCTCCCCCGCTCCGTCTCGCGCTCTCCGAGCTCCCCCGCTCCGTCTCGCGCTCTCCGAGCTCCCCCGCTCCGCCTGGCGCTCTCCGAGCTCCCCCGCTCCGCCTGGCGCTCTCCGAGCTCCGCCTGGCGCTCTCCGAGCTCCCCCGCTCCGCCTGGCGCTCTCCGAGCTCCCCCGCTCCGCCTGGCGCTCTCCGAGCTCCCCCGCTCCGTCTCGCGCTCTCCGAGCTCCCCCGCTCAGCCTGGCGCTCTCCGAGCTCCCCCGCTCCGCCTGGCGCTCTCCGAGCTCCCCCGCTCCGTCTCGCGCCCTCCGAGCTCCCCCGCTCCGCCTGGCGCTCTCCGCGCTCTCCGAGCTCCCCCGCTCCGTCTCGCGCTCTCCGAGCTCCCCCCGCTCAGCCTGGCGCTCTCCGAGCTCCCCCGCTCCGCCTGGCGCTCTCCGAGCTCCCCCGCTCCGTCTCGCGCTCTCCGAGCTCCCCCGCTCAGCCTGGCGCTCTCCGAGCTCCCCCGCTCCGCCTGGCGCTCTCCGAGCTCCCCCGCTCCGTCTCGCGCCCTCCGAGCTCCCCCGCTCCGCCTGGCGCTCTCCGCGCTCTCCGAGCTCCCCCGCTCCGCCTCGCGCTCAGTGTGTCTCTGTTTCTCAGGCGGAGCTGGACTCCATGCTGATGGAATACGCCGGGGAGGGCGTCCCTCTCCTCGCTGCAGCTGTTGGGGGAGTGACTTTTGCTCCATATTTTGCTGGTTTTCTACCAGTTTTCCTCAATAAAGTGGTGAGTGAGTCTGCAGTATACGCAGCGCTGGGCGTGCTCCCCGCAGGTATACGCAGCGCTGGGCGTGCTCCCCGCAGGTATACGCAGCGCTGGGCGTGCTCCCCGCAGGTATACGCAGCGCTGGGCGTGCTCCCCGCAGGTATACGCAGCGCTGCGCGTGCTCCCCGCAGGTATACGCAGCGCTGCGCGTGCTCCCCGCAGGTATACGCAGCTCTGCGCGTGCTCCCCGCAGGTATACGCAGCGCTGGGCGTGCTCCCCGCAGGTATACGCAGCGCTGGGCGTGCTCCCCGCAGGTATACGCAGCGCTGGGCGTGCTCCCCGCAGGTATACGCAGCGCTGGGCGTGCTCCCCGCAGGTATACGCAGCGCTACGCGTGCTCCCCGCAGGTATACGCAGCGCTGGGCGTGCTCCCCGCAGGTATACGCAGCGCTGGGCGTGCTCCCCGCAGGTATACGCAGCGCTGGGCGTGCTCCCCGCAGGTATACGCAGCGCTGGGCGTGCTCCCCGCAGGTATACGCAGCGCTGCGCGTGCTCCCCGCAGGTATACGCAGCGCGTGCTCCCCGCAGGTATACGCAGCGCTGCGCGTGCTCCCCGCAGGTATACGCAGCGCTGCGCGTGCTCCCCGCAGGTATACGCAGCGCTGGGCGTGCTCCCCGCAGGTATACGCAGCGCTGGGCGTGCTCCCCGCAGGGATACGCAGCGCTGGGCGTGCTCCCCGCAGGTATACGCAGCGCTGGGCGTGCTCCCCGCAGGTATACGCAGCGCTGGGCGTGCTCCCCGCAGGTATACGCAGCGCTGCGCGTGCTCCCCGCAGGTATACGCAGCGCTGCGCGTGCTCCCCGCAGGTATACGCAGCGCTGCGCGTGCTCCCCGCAGGTATACGCAGCGCGTGCTCCCCGCAGGTATACGCAGCGCTGGGCGTGCTCCCCGCAGGTATACGCAGCGCTGGGCGTGCTCCCCGCAGGTATACGCAGCGCTGGGCGTGCTCCCCGCAGGTATACGCAGCGCTGGGCGTGCTCCCCGCAGGTATACGCAGCGCTGGGCGTGCTCCCCGCAGGTATACGCAGCGCTGTAGATTGCGGCCTGCTCCCTCCCCGGGGTAACCCACACACCGCTGTGCTCTCTCTTGTCCCCCGCGGTAGAAGCCGGGCTGCTCTGCGGCTGAGAAGTCCTTTGCGGTCGGCACGTTGGCGGAGTCGGTGGAGGCGTTGGGTTCTGCCGCTGCGCAGTTTGTGCCGCGGCTGTTCCCGGTGCTGCTCTCGGGGCGCAAGACCAAGATGATGAAGTTCGCAGTAACTCTGTGTTTGGTTTGGGGGTCCTGGCAGAGCACGGGGGTCCGGCGGTGCACGAGTATCCTGCAGTGTTTCTTGTGATCCCTCTGTCGGGTCTCCCTCTCTCTCTCTCTCTGTCTCTCTCTCTTCTCTGTCTCTCTCTCTGTCTCTCTCTCTCTCTGTCTGTCGGGTCTCTCTCTGTCTGTCGGGTCTCTCTCTCTCTCTGTCGGGTCTCTCTCTCTCTCTGTGTCGGGTCTCTCTCTCTCTGTCGGGTCTCTCTCTCTCTCTGTCGGGTCTCTCTCTCTCTCTGTCGGGTCTCTCTCTCTGTCGGGTCTCTCTCAATCTCTCTGTCGGGTCTCTCTCAATCTCTCTGTCGGGTCTCTCTCTCTCTGTCGTGTCTCTCTCAATCTCTCTGTCGGGTCTCTCTCTCTCTCTCTGTCGGGTCTCTCTCTCTGTCGGGTCTCTCTCTCTCTCTGTCGGGTCTCTCTCTCTCTCTGTCGGGTCTCTCTCTCTGTCGGGTCTCTCTCTCTCTCTGTCGGGTCTCTCTCAATCTCTCTGTCGGGTCTCTCAATCTCTCTGTCGGGTCTCTCTCAATCTCTCTGTCGGGTCTCTCAATCTCTCTGTCGGGTCTCTCTCAATCTCTCTGTCGGGTCTCTCTCAATCTCTCTGTCGGGTCTCTCAATCTCTCTGTCGGGTCTCTCAATCTCTCTGTCGGGTCTCTCAATCTCTCTGTCGGGTCTCTCTCTCTCTGTGTCGGGTCTCTCTCTCTGTGTCGGGTCTCTCTCTCTCTGTGTCGGGTCTCTCTCTCTCTGTGTCGGGTCTCTCTCTCTCTGTGTCGGGTCTCTCTCTCTCTGTGTCGGGTCTCTCTCTCTGTGTCGGGTCTCTCTCTCTGTGTCGGGTCTCTCTCTCTCTGTGTCGGGTCTCTCTCTCTCTGTGTCGGGTCTCTCTCTCTCTGTGTCGGGTCTCTCTCTCTCTGTGTCGGGTCTCTCTCTCTCTGTGTCGGGTCTCTCTCTCTGTGTCGGGTCTCTCTCTCTGTGTCGGGTCTCTCTCTCTGTGTCGGGTCTCTCTCTCTGTGTCGGGTCTCTCTCTCTCTGTGTCGGGTCTCTTTCTGTCGGGCCTCTCTATCTCTTGGGTCTCGTCTGGTCTCTCTCTCTGTCCTGCAGTCTCTTTCCTTGACGCTCTCGCAGACATTACCCGAAGTTGCTCGTTCTCCTGTCGTCTATAATTGCCGGTGAGCAGAACGCGCGGGTTCTGGACAATGTGTGCGGTGCCGTCTGCCGGATG
Organism: Ascaphus truei; assembly: GCF_040206685.1. Taxonomy (NCBI): domain Eukaryota; kingdom Metazoa; phylum Chordata; class Amphibia; order Anura; family Ascaphidae; genus Ascaphus; species Ascaphus truei. The sequence goes on from NC_134495.1 coordinate 33,889,203, forward strand.
GTGCTGAGTCACCCTGAGGGGGTCCCCATAGGGCAGGTAAGACCCCCCCCCCGCCAGTAATCTTCACGCTCTCATATCCCTAACTCGCCCTGCCATCCCCCCCTTCCTTTGCCCCTAACTCCCCCACCTTCATTTGCCCCGCCCTCCATTCCCCCCCTTTGGCCTGCCCTTCCCCCCTTTGGCCTGCCCTTCCTTCCCCCCCTTTGGCCTGCCCTCCCTCCCCCCCCTTTGGCCTGCCCTTCCTCCCTCCCTCCCCTTTGGCCTGCCCTTCCTTCCCCCCCCCTTTGGCCTGCCCTGCCTTCCCCCTTTTTACCCCTGCCTTCCCCCTTTTTAGCCCTGCCCTCCCGTCCCCCTTTTGACCCCTGCCTTCCCCTTTTTACCCCTGCCCTCCCTTCCCTCTTTTGACCCCTGCCCTCCCTTCCCCCTTTTGAACCCTGCCCTCCCTTCCCCCCTTTTGCCCCCTGCCCTCCCTTCCCCCTTTTGACCCCTGCCTCCTTCCCCTTTTTGACCCCTGCCCTCCCTTCCCCTTTTGACCCCTGTCCTCCCTTCCCCCTTTTGCCCCCTGCCCTCCCGTCCCCCTTTTGACCCCTGCCTTCCCCCTTTTGACCCCTGCCCTCCCTTCCCCCTTTTGACCCCTGCCCTCCCTTCCCCCTTTTGACCCCTGCCCTCCCTTCCCCCTTTTGACCCCTGCCCTCCCTTCCCCCTTTTGAACCCTGGTCTCTCTTCGCCCCTTTGGCCTGCCCTCTCTCCCCCCCACCTTTTTGCCCCTGCCCTCTTTCCTCCCCCCCTTTTTGCCCTGCCCTCACTCCCCCCTTTATGCTGCTGCCCTGTCCCCCCCCCCTTTTTTTCAACTGCCCTCTCTCCCCCCCGTTTTTGCCCCTGCCCTCTCTCCCCCCGTTTTTGCCCCTGCCCTCTCTCCCCCCCGTTTTTGCCCCTGCTTCCTCCTCTTTGCCCCTGCCCTCTTTTGCCCCTGCTTCCTCCTCTTTGCCCCTGCCCTCTTTTGCCCCTGCTTCCTCCTCTTTGCCCCTGCCCTCTCTACCCCCCTGCTTCCTCCCCTGTAGGTATTCCCTGTGATACTTCGCACGTTGCCGCTGAAAGACGATTTTGAGGAGAACGTCTCCGTGTTTAAATGCGTCCTGTTCCTGTACGAGAGCTCGGCCCCAGAGGTGAGGAGTGACGCGCTGTGTGAGGGAGGCGTGACGCGCGAGGGAGGCGTGACGCGCATAAATATACGCGCATAAATATACGCGCACCACGCCCTCACGTAACCATTTCCCGCGCCTTCTCTCTCCCTCAGGTTATGAGTCACATTAATGACATTACCAGGATCTGCGCTCATGTTCTGGGAACCAGCGAAATCAATCCAGGTGTGACAGCTTGCGTCACCCGCCGGGTCTCTACTCCCCCCCCCCCCCCCGCACTGGGTCTCCTCTCTCCCCTTCCTCTTGCAGTGGATCTCCCCTGCTCTCCCACTCTCCTTCCCCTTCTCCCCTACCCCTCTCTCCCCCCCCCCCCCTCTGTTTCCCCACCCCCTGTGCTGGGTCCCTCTTCTATCCCCCCCCACGCTCCCATGACAGGTTTCCTTTCCACACCTTCCGCCGTCCCCCAGGTCTCCTCCCCCCTCCCCCAAGTCTCCTCTCCCCCTCCACCAGCTCTCCTCGCCCCCCCTCCACCAGGTCTCCTCCCCCCATCCCTCTCCTCCCCCCACCCCCCCTCCCCCAGGTCTCCTCCCCCCACCCCCCCTCCCCCAGGTCTCCTCCCCCCACCCCCCCTCCCCCAAGTCTCCTCCCCCCATCCCCCCCCCCCAGGTCTCCCCTCTTTCCCCTCCCCCAGGTCTCCCCCCCCCTCTCCCACGTCTCCTTCCCCCCCCTCCCCAGGTCTCTACTCCCCCCTCCCCTAGGTATCCTCTCCACCCCCCCCACGCCCACGTCTCCTCTCCCCTTCCAGCACATGACGCGTCTCCCCCTCTCTCACAGACACAGAGGCCGCTCTCGTTCGGTTACTGAAGGACATGGCGCAGAGGTTCCCACAGGATCTGTACAACGCCATGATGTCACTTCCTGCCGAATCAGCGGCAAAAATCCATTCCGTGCTCGGGTCGGTGTGAGGAGGCGTGAGTTACATCTTCCTCCTCTGTGCGTCTCTCGCACGCTCGCCCGTTCCTCCTTTGTGCATCTCTCGCACGCTCGCCCGTTCCTCCTGTGTTCGTCTCTCGCACGCTCGCCCGTTCCTCCTGTGTGCGTCTCTCGCACGCTCGCCCGTTCCTCCTTTGTGCATCTCTCGCACGCTCGCCCATTCCGCCTTTGTGCGTTTCTCGCTTGCTTGCCCATTCCTCCTGTGTGCGTCTCTCTTGTACACTCGCCCGTTCCTCCTTTGTGCGTCTCTCGCACGCTCGCCCGTTCCTCCTTTGTGCGTCTCTCGCCCGTTCCTCCTTTGTGTCTCTTGCATGCTCGTCCGTTCCTCCTTTGTGCGTCTCTCGCACGCTCGCCCGTTCCTCGTATGTGCGTCTCTCGCACGCTCGCCCGTTCCTCCTTTGTGCGTCTCTCGCGCGCTCGCCCGTTCCTCCTTTGTGCGTCTCTTGCATGCTCGCCCGTTCCTCCTTTGTGCGTCTCTCGCACGCTCGCCCGTTCCTCCTTTGTGCGTCTCTCGCATGCTCGCCCGTTCCTCCTTTGTGCGTCTCTCGCACGCTCGCCCGTTCCTCCTTTGTGCGTCTCTCGCATGCACGCCCGTTCTTTCTGTGTGCGTCTCTCGCACGCTCGCCCATTCTTTCTGTGTGCGTCTCTCGCACGCTCACCCGTTCCTCCTGTGTGCGTCTCTCGCTTGCTTGCACGGTCCTCCTTTGTGCGTCTCTCGCTTGCTTGCCCGTTCCTCCTGTGTGCGTTTCTCGCTTGCTTGCCCGTTCCTCCTGTGTGCGTCTCTCGCTTGCTCGCCCGTTCCTCCTTTGTGCGTCTCTCTCATGCTCGCCCGTTCCTCCTTTGTGCGTCTCTCGCACGCTCGCCCGTTCTTTCTGTGTGCGTCTCTCGCACGCTCGCCCGTTCCTCCTGTGTGCGTCTCTCGCTTGCTTGCACGGTCCTCCTGTGTGCGTCTCTCGCTTGCTTGCACGGTCCTCCTTTGTGCGTCTCTCGCATGCTCGCCCGTTCCTCCTTTGTGCGTCTCTCGCACGCTCGCCTGTTCCTCCTTTGTGCGTCTCTTGCACGCTCGCCCGTTCCTCCTTTGTGCATCTCTCGCATGCTCGGCCGTTCCTCCTGTGTGCGTCTCTCGCTTGCTCGCCCGTTCCTCCTTTGTGCGTCTCTCTCATGCTCGCCCGTTCCTCCTTTGTGCGTCTCTCGCACGCTCGCCCGTTCTTTCTGTGTGCGTCTCTCGCACGCTCGCCCGTTCCTCCTGTGTGCGTCTCTCGCTTGCTTGCACGGTCCTCCTTTGTGCGTCTCTCGCTTGCTTGCCCGTTCCTCCTGTGTGCGTTTCTCGCTTGCTTGCCCGTTCCTCCTGTGTGCGTCTCTCGCTTGCTCGCCCGTTCCTCCTTTGTGCGTCTCTCTCATGCTCGCCCGTTCCTCCTTTGTGCGTCTCTCGCACGCTCGCCCGTTCTTTCTGTGTGCGTCTCTCGCACGCTCGCCCGTTCCTCCTGTGTGCGTCTCTCGCTTGCTTGCACGGTCCTCCTGTGTGCGTCTCTCGCTTGCTTGCACGGTCCTCCTTTGTGCGTCTCTCGCATGCTCGCCCGTTCCTCCTTTGTGCGTCTCTCGCACGCTCGCCTGTTCCTCCTTTGTGCGTCTCTTGCACGCTCGCCCGTTCCTCCTTTGTGCATCTCTCGCATGCTCGGCCGTTCCTCCTGTGTGCGTCTCTCGCTTGCTCGCCCGTTCCTCCTTTGTGCGTCTCTCTCATGCTCGCCCGTTCCTCCTTTGTGCGTCTCTCGCACGCTCGCCCGTTCTTTCTGTGTGCGTCTCTCGCACGCTCGCCCGTTCCTCCTGTGTGCGTCTCTCGCTTGCTTGCACGGTCCTCCTGTGTGCGTCTCTCGCTTGCTTGCACGGTCCTCCTTTGTGCGTCTCTCGCATGCTCGCCCGTTCCTCCTTTGTGCGTCTCTCGCACGCTCGCCTGTTCCTCCTTTGTGCGTCTCTTGCACGCTCGCCCGTTCCTCCTTTGTGCATCTCTCGCATGCTCGGCCGTTCCTCCTGTGTGCGTCTCTCGCTTGCTCGCCCGTTCCTCCTTTGTGCGTCTCTCTCATGCTCGCCCGTTCCTCCTTTGTGCGTCTCTCGCACGCTCGCCCGTTCTTTCTGTGTGCGTCTCTCGCACGCTCGCCCGTTCCTCCTGTGTGCGTCTCTCGCTTGCTTGCACGGTCCTCCTGTGTGCGTCTCTCTCATGCTCGCCCGTTCCTCCTTTGTGCGTCTCTCGCATGCTCGCCCGTTCCTCCTTTGTGCGTCTCTCGCACGCTCGCCTGTTCCTCCTTTGTGCGTCTCTTGCACGCTCGCCCGTTCCTCCTTTGTGCGTCTCTCGCATGCTCGCCCGTTCTTTCTGTGTGCGTCTCTCGCCCTCTCTCTCACTCACCTTGTTCTTGTGTTTGTTTCCCTATGACAGGACCACGTTATCATGTTGGTTCCAGTTGGTTTGAAGTTGCCGTTTCCTGTTGGAGTTTGACCTTTTAACCCTGAAGGGCTCTGCGTGACGTGTCGCTGGGTTCTGCGTGGCGTGTCACTAAGTTCTGCGTGGCGGGGCGCTGGGCTCTGCGTGGCGTATCTCTGGGTTCTGCGTAGGGGGGGTGTTGTTTGGTGTAATTAATTTGCACTGTCCCCAGGCTGAGCCCCTCACATCCGATCACAGCAATAAAACCTGTAATAGCTGCATGTTGTCTGTTTGCCGCGCCTTGTCTGTTTGCCGCGCCTTGTCTGTTTGCCGCGCCTTGTCTGTTTGCCGCGCCTTGTCTGTTTGCCGCGCCTTGTCTGTTTGCCGCGCCTTGTCTGTTTGCCGCGCCTTGTCTGTTTGCCGCGCCTTGTCTGTTTGCCGCGCCTTGTCTGTTTGAATTTCGGCTCTTCCATGCGGTGTGGCTCCAGCGTGTACTGCCGCCTGCTGCGTCACACGTGACCCTGACGCGTTGCGTCACCGTCTAAGACATTCGGTTTGAGAAAGTCACAAAAGTGCCTACGGGCGCGCGTAAATAACCAGATGTCGCTATAAGGGTAACGACCATCACGCGGTGATCCGATACAATACTACATAATTATCACAAATAAGGATACTAATATCTAGTTAAAATGGTAACAAAACACCTATCTAACTTAACCAACAATGTGACCAGGAGTAATATCCCCCACCCTGATATTAAAGAGATTAATTAGAGGGAGATGGCGGGGGGATTTCTACAAGAGCCTGCAGTCAGTATATAGACTAAACTATGGTGTATCAATAAATAGACATACTGTATACGGACACAGAATGGAGTGCTGGTATGAAGATTGGTATTGAGTCCCTGTGGGGCAAGAGATGAGGTTGATTTGATTTGGAAGATCTCTTTGTAAAGGGAATCCATTCCAATCCCATATTACTGAGATCCTCCGGATCACGCAGACTCAGTGCGTCCGGGCACGGTATGCATCGGGTCTATTCCCAAAACTGATGTGTTCTTGGAATCGCGTGGAGACCGTGAGCAAACCACAGGTACACAATCGTAGAGGAAGCACGTGGTTTGGCAATAAATCCTTTCACCTGGAACCTGTTTTCATTATGGAATGACACCGTTTGTCCCCGATAATATGATTGCAGGTTTGTCCACAAGAAAAATTCCCAGAGGGGTTTTTAGAATATCCAAGACGTCTGTCAGAAATATTCTTAGGTTTATTTGTTGCCAAAATTTTATGTATTTTCCTGTTCTCTGTACAACCTTTTGGGGGGTTTTGAAATGCCGTTTTCCAAAGCAGAGTCGCACCAAAGTACGTCCCAATGTTTATGCAAAATTGACTGGATGTTATTTGCAGATTGGTTAAATCTGGTAATGACCATCGTCTGACCCGGAGAGGAATCGGAGTCGGGCTATCTCTGTACAGAGAAGTGGGGGGGGGAGGGGGGAGAGGGAGAGAAGTACATTTGCATCCCATATCATTAGGACTTAAAAATGGCCTCCAGAATGCTTTGTTCCCCGTCCCAAATGAGAAGTAAATCGTCTATGTAACAGCCATAGTATAGCAGGCTCCCCCCAAGGTTGTTTCTGATCCAGAAGTGGAGATGTTCCTAATAGACCATAACCAAGTTGGCATAGCTGGGGCAGCCAGGTCCCATGGCCACCCCACATTAATCACGAGGTGGCAATAGATTTATTTAACTGCCGTTAAGAGACTCCATGGATATGCCAGCTGAGTACTCTTATACTACAGGGGGTATGCCAGCTGAATACTCCTACACCACAGAGGGTGCACACGCTGAATACTCCTACACCACAGAGGGTGCACACGCTGTATACTCCTACACCACAGAGGGTGCACACGCTGAATACTCCTACACCACAGAGGGTGCACACGCTGAATACTCCTACACCACAGAGGGTGCACACGCTGAATACTCCTACACCACAGAGGGTGCACACGCTGAATACTCCTACACCACAGGGGGTGCACACGCTGAATACTCCTACACCACAGGGGGTGCACACGCTGAATACTCCTACACCACAGAGGGTGCACACGCTGAATACTCCTACACCACAGAGGGTGCACACGCTGAATACTCCTACACCACAGGGGGTGCACACGCTGAGTACTCTTACACCGCAGGGTATGTGTTGGGCTAAGATTATACCAGCTCCGGATGGGCATGTGTGCGATCCCGTGACGTCCGAGCGACGTGTACACTGCAGACAGACGGGGGAGGCGTGGCCATGAGCGGTTTGCCCTCATTGGCTGAACTGCTCATGTGACGTGGCCATCGCCCGAATGAAACAGAATCCTGGGCCTGCTCTCCTGCCGCCGCCCTGCAGGTTGTGTCTGCGCGCGTTGCGCTTGGTAAGTAAACGTTCATTGGATTGCAGCAACTTAATTTTGAGCCGCACAGCACTGCCGGCCACTTTGGGTATAATCACGGCCTTAGGCCCCGCTGCACCAGCCGGCATGGCGTGGCCAAAGTGGCAGCAGCTGATCTGTATGGTCCGTGGAGCTCTGTTGGCAGATTCCCGCCTTGCCATCCACTGAAGGGAGGGGGGAAAGTAATAGGCACTGAAGCCTGACCCTTCCCTCCACACTGCACCCAGGCTGGAAACCCATCTGCCGCCCCCCCCCCCCCTGCTTTCACTTTGAGCCGGGAGCCGGCGAAACCCACCCCCAGCAGCCAGAGCTGGCCGCGACCTCCCCAGCACACACAGGCCTGCAAAACGGGCACGGGAGGGGGGGGGGGGAATGCTGCCAGGCTGCCCAGAAGACTATATTTCGATTCACGCAAACGAGTCCCTGCGCCCCAGACAGCCCCCCTCCTGCGCCCCAGACAGCCCCCCTCCTCGGCTCCCTGCCGCACCACGTGACGCGTCGCCGCTTGGGATCACGATCCTCGTGTATCCCCTGCTGGCTGACGCGTCACAGTGCGCAGCGAGGGAGGACTGGGGCCGGCTCGGGAGGATCTCCTGCCTGGTAAGTGACGCGGCTGCGCGCGCGCCGTCGGAAGCAGCGGGACCCAGGCCTCACTAGCAACCTCGTGAGTTCAAAAGAACAAGTGGCTAACAACATATTGCAATCTTTGTGAAAACCGCGTTATCTAAATGTGATCACAGTGGCGAGAAAAAGTTTATGACCCACTTAGGCTTTTCACATATTAAGATCGAATAACATTTTAGTTTTTAAATCCAAGTCCTAATAATAGATAAATGTAACCTGATCAAACAAATGACACAAAAGCATGATCCTTTTTCTACATTTATCCACAAATGATTCAATATCCATGTGTGAGAAAGTATGCGAAGAAGACAAAGAAGAAGTGCATGGAGGGACACTATTGGTAAACATAAATGTTACTTTATGTAAAAAAATATACAATACAACACTTACAATGTGTTCCAGTCTCCCTAGAAGGACTCAGGTGTTCACTTGAACCTTGGTTTGTAGCCGATGTTGGGGGCATTCCCATCCACACAAAGGGGGGAGGAGGGGAACCGCAGGGTTCACAGTCCTGTTCTTGGCAGGGGAACCCCGCAGATCGGCTGGAAAGGCGGTCGCCGCGTCCTCATTTGGGGCTATTGACACCAGACGTCCGTCGTACGTCATGGAACTCCCACTCGATGCCTCTACGTACGCGTTTCATGTCTATGACGCTTCATCAGGGGGCGAGTCATTGTCCCCCCGGGGTGGCTATATTGATACCAACCCATAAAGAAGCCCTAAACCAATAGGGGGGGGTGTGTCCTTCCTCTATCTAAACATTTACCGAACTAAAATACTTAATACATACACCAAACCAGAACCTAAAACAACATTTAATTACAATACTATATAATTTGTTGACATAACATACAATACACATATATAAACAGTTTTTGTATCAAAACTGCCGCTCAATGAGGGAGGGGGAAAGGAAGGATCTCAAAAACGGGGGGGGGGGGGGGGGGGAGAAGGGTTTGTTATTAATTCTATCATAGTTGAGATTACCTATAGGGATGTCTTATTAATCAATAGGGGTCATCAGGAATACTAATAGTTCCCATTTATATACATACAATCAGTATATTACAACACTTCCAGATGATAATATATAACTGGGACATAGTTTATGTAAGTGTAGTATTGCATATTTTTTACATAAAGTAACATTTATTTTTACTTATAGTGCCCCTCCATGCGCTTCCTTTTTTTGTCTTGTTTTAGTGTTGGTATTTGCCCTGTTGATCACGGGCGAAGGATCAGCTGCACGAGGGTTAGAACGCGCACCAGTCAGCGCGCATCTATTCTGAGAAAGTATATCAATCTTTACATTCAGTACCTGGTGGCGCCCCCTTGAGCAGCAATAACTTCAACTGTGCACTTTCTGTAACTGCTGGTCAGTCTCTCACATCGGGTCTGAGGAATTTTGGTCCATTCCTCCTTACAGAACTGCTTCAGTTCAGTGACATTTGAGCGCCTGCTTGCTTCAGCTTGACACAAAATTTCCAAGGGGTTTAGGTCCGAACTTTAGGCCATTCTAAAACACAGAATTTATTCTTCTACAGCCATTCTTTTGCAGATCTGCTTGTATATTTAGGATCATTGTCTTGCTGCATGACCCAATTTCGCTTCAGCTCACGAACGGGTGGCCTGACGTTCTCCTCTAGAATCTTCTGATGCAATGCAGAATTCATGGTTGTGTCGATGATGGCAAGCCGTCCAGTTCCTGAGGCAGCAAAGCAGCCCCAAACTATTACACTCTAGGTTCTTCTGTTTGAACGCAGTTTTGGTTTTTGCCACCCATAACGTTTTGCATTGAAGCCAAAAAGTTCTATCTTTGGTTTGTCCAGAGAACATTGTTCCAGAAGTCTTGTGGATGATCTATGTGCACTTTGGTAAACTTCAGATGAGCAGTAATGTTCTTTTTACAGAACAGTGTTTTCCTCCTGGTTATTCTTCCATGAACACTAGTCTTGTTCAGTCTTTTTCTAATAGTTGAGCCATGAACACTCACATTAGCCCAGGCGAGAGTGACCTGCAGATCCTTGGTTGTCACTCTGGGTTCTTTGTGACTTCCTGGATGATTTCCCTGTTCTTGGAGAGGTTTTGGTAGGACGACCGCTCCTGGGTAACTGTGGTCTTGAACTTTCTCCATTTGTTTGATAGTGGATTGGTAAACCCCCAACATGGTTTTGTAACCATTTCCAGACTGATAGTTATTGATGCCCGAGGTCCTCAGAGATTTGTTTTGATTGTGGCATGACGTTTCCACACTTGTATGGTGAAAACCAAACCCACAAAGTTGCTGATCTTTATATAGGGTGGGGCCTCCTAAACTCACACCTGAAGCTCTACCTAATTATTTAAACACTTGTAATAATTATCCCTTCATTTCACTGATAAAACAAGGGGTTCACTTACTTTTGCACATACCCTGACTCTTAATTACTCATTGTTTGTCTAATTCATACATCATATTGTTTGAAAAGACATGGACTTGGTTAATGCAAACCCTATTGGAAGACTATGGAATTTCTGTAATTATCATTGGGGCTCACAAACGTTTTCTCTCCACTGTAAAAGCTTTGAATAATCTCAGTAGATTAGTACAAACTAAAAAATAGACACCCACTTCAGAAAAAAAAAAATCAATATTCTATCGTCACGTAAGGTTGTTATACAGTTTCCTACTGGTTGGGCTTCAGACCGAGGGAGAGAGGATTAACGATCTTATTTAGCTGATGATGGTTTTGGTCCAATCATCCATCACCCATCTGCTGTGTATCCGGATCTTCCGGTCAGCACCATCCAATATCCTTTTACACATATGTAAGTTTTGTCATGTATTTTTTTGTTTGAATACCATGTTGTCCTTTAGAGGACTTTGTTTAATCAATACAAACTACATTTTGTGATCTGTTCCTCAGTGCGCTTTCTGTTCTTGTGGGTTCCCGTCTGGGCTCACGCATTATAGGAGTTATGAGTGTACTCCTCCAGACGGCTGCACGGGAATACAGTTTCTTACCACACTTACATGGGACATCACGAGAGTGGATATCTATATCTATTCCCCAGATAAGAGAGGGGGTGTAGTTTTATTAGACAAAAAAAAAACATACATCGAAGAATGCTTGAGATTACTGAATGATAATTCAACATATATAAGATTAGAAAAAGATCCAGCAGGCAGATATCTCAATGACTTGGAAAACCTTCTTACATCAGGGTTTAAGGAATGGATATTCAGTAAAGGTGAGATTTATCCTTATTAAAATTACCAAAACTGCACAAAAACTCAGGTATTGATACGATAGGAGATTGATTATCGCATCTGGTATTCAATCATCGACATCAAATTTATCTGTGTCTTGAATAGTATCCTTTAAATAGGATTTTAAATGCAAGTAATACAAGTATTGTAACAAATAGAATGGGGAGAAAATCTCTTTGGTAACGTGATGTTACATCATTATACACCGTTATAAAACATGAAAGGGGGTGTAAAGCGGCTCTATTTTCTAGAGAAAGATGAAATATTGAATACAGCACAGATTGATTTTGTTATAAAGGGAATTATGTTTATTTTGAATCACAACTACTTTTGGTTCAACAAGGAAATCTTTCTAAAGGTAATAGGCACAGCAATGGGCGCCAGGTTTGTACCAAGTTATGAGAACCTCCCGATGGGTACGTGGGAAGGTCAGTACATATGGCCCACGAAGGAGATTGGCGCAAACCTGGTGTCTTGGAAGTGATACATAGACGATATTTTGTTTGTATGATGAGGAAACACTAAAACAATTTATGGAGAACTTGAATGTTAATAAATACTGTATTATGTAAAAAATTTAATTATAAACTGAAAATGTAGTTTCTTGATTTACAAATTTATATAGAAGATGGGAAAATACAGATGCAAACTTATAATAAGCCAGTTAGTTGTATCAACTACATTGATGCAAGTACACTGGCGACACACTTTATTCGAGCTCGGCTAGTCCCACGAATTCGGGTATACCCGGGTGTATTGAGGTTTGTGACTGGTTTCTGCCCGAGTGCATTGAGTTATTTTCCAGCAGGGATTGAAGCATTTTATTCCCACTGGCTGCAATACTGCACAGTACATATATATATACTGCATTACAATTCATGAATTTATGCCATCTGGTAGACACGCGAAGCATTGCAGCCTATTAAATCCTAATCATTATCATTTAACAGATCAGCCGCCCATCAGCCAGGCATGAACCCAGGCTGGGAAGGCAAATGCAACGGGGCTTGTCAGAGGTGAGGAGCGGCGCATTCCAGGTATCTGCCAGGTACATACCGGGTATTTGCTCGAATAAAGTGTGTCGGTGCAGTAGCAGTCACCATCACAAATGGTTACAGTGAGATATTAGGGTGAGATGTACGTAGGGGCAGTGCTGACCGCACGCATGCTTCAGAGCGCTGACGTCACCAACTCTCCAAGCATGAGTGCAGGGTGTCCTGTCTATTTTGCGAGGGGGGGGCATGTTGAGCGTGCTTCAAACTCACTTTTTTGTCTCCCCAAGCGGGGACGTCAACATAAAGATTCAAAGAAGTGCAAGCGTCGCTCAGCGCTAGCGTGGACGTAGCCTTCTCCACACATCCTCACCTGCAGTAAGCTGTTTCCACTAATTCTGAGTCTCAACAGCGTCATATGTTATATACAAGATCATGTGGATATAGGAAGATAGAAAGATACACAACTTTAGCGCTATACCACAAAAATTAGTGCATACAGTATATATAAATTATATCTTTACAAATAACGTATTATAATGCAAATACAAAATCAATCTATTACTAACTATATATATATATATATTATAATGCAAATACAAAATCAATCTATTACTAACTATATATATATATATATATATATATATATATATATAGTTAGTAATAGATTGATTTTGTATTTGCATTATAATACGTTATTTGTAAAGATATAATTTATATTATATATATATATATATATATATACATATATATATATATATATATATTCCTTTGACATACTCTGTAGCACCGGTCTCTGGACTTTTTTTGTTCTACCTTTACCTGTGTATAGTGAGAGATTAGGGTGAAATGTAAGGAGGGTATAGTGCGATATTAGGGTGACATATAAGGAGGGGCGGAGGAGTGTATAGTGAGATTAGGGTGAGATGTAAGGAGTGACAGAGGAGGGTATAGTGAGATATTAGGGTAAAATGAGTCAGCAAAGGGCCATCCAGGATGATATAGCGGAAACACACCTCCTGTATAGACCAATGTCTCTGAATGTAAGGTCAGGGGTAGAAAGGTAAATTTGTATCATCAGTATAGAGGTGATATTTGAACCCAAGAGATGTGATAAGGTCACCTAGAGAGAGTGTGGGTTATGAGAAAAAGAGGTCTCAAGACAGAACCCTGGGGTACCCCCACAGAGATCGATTGAGGGGGAGGTGTTAGCAATTGAGACACAAAGTATGATGGGAGAGGTATGAGGAAATCCAGGATAGAGCTCTGTTATGGATACCAAGATTATGGAGAATGTGAAGAAGAGGATGGTCCACAGTATCAAAGGTTGCGGAGAGGCCGAACAATATGAGCAAACTGTAATGACCTTTGTCTTTGGCAGCATGAAAATAACTTGTTATTTTAGTGAGGGCTGTTTCAGTGGAGGGAGCAGTGCGGAAGCCAGGTTGTAGAGGGTCTAGGAGAGATTAGGTGTTGAGAAAATGGAGCAAGTGAGAGAATACAAAGTGTTCAGTGAGTTTAGAGGCAAAAGGCAGAAGGGAGACAGGGCGATGGTTAGATAAAGCTTGCTGTCTTTGGGTAAGGATATAAATGTGGCATGTGTGAAGGAGCCTCACCCCCAACCTTAATAGGATCAGCTGTGTGGATGGACCATACCCCATCGTGAGGCATACTCTATCCCACTTTGTGTGTGTGTGTGTATATATATATTTATTTTAATCTGGTCTGTAACTGTTACATATGCCCATAATCATATATATACTGTTCATGCAATGTCTGTAAATATTATGTATAACCTTTGTCTATTTAATGTAACCATGTAACGTCAACATAACTCTGTGCCTAGGACATACTTGGAAACAAGAGGTATCTCTCAGTGTATTACTTCCTGGTAACACATTTTATATCTATATATATCTATATTTTAGAAGCGCTGAAATCAAGGGCCCCATATAATATAACCTAACCACAGAAGATAGGTAAAAGCATATAGGGTTAGAAGGTAATGAGCATCTTCACAGGTGGCTTATCGGTGCACGTTTAGGTGTTTGAGCCGCGGGTGCCGCTGGCTTCGTGGCTCTGGTGTCTCTTCTCTGGGGCTTGGAGGGAAGACCTGGAACCTACCATGTCCGTGTCCCGTCTTACTATCCTTATCGGGGATTCCTGCAGCACTCATGGGGGCGACGGCCTCATTTTGGGGTCTCTGCCTCTTCTTAATGGGATCAGCTGTGTGGCTGGACCACACTCCGTCCCACAATAAGCAGTCACTGTGTGTGTGTGTGTGTGTGTGTACCAATCTCCATGCTAACACTCCGTCCCACAATAAGCCGCCATTTTGTGTGTGTGTACCAATCTCCATGCTAACACTCCGTCCCACAATAAGCAGCCACTTTGTGTGTGTGTGTGTGTGTGTGTACCAATCTCCATGCTAACACTCCGTCCCACAATAAGCAGTCACTTTGTGTGTGTGTACCAATCTCCATGCTAACACTCCGTCCCACAATAAGCAGTCACTTTGTGTGTGTGTACCAATCTCTATGCAAACACTCCGTCCCACAATAAGCAGCCACTTTGTGTGTGTGTGTGTGTGTACCAATCTCTATGCAAACACTCCGTCCCACAATAAGCAGTCACTTTGTGTGTGTGTGTGCAGCAGACTCTGTGCTAACACACTGTCCCACAATAAGCAGCCACATTGTGAGTGTGTGTGTGTACCAATCTCCATGCTAACACTCCGTCCCACAATCAGCAGCCACTTTGTGAGTGTGTGTGTGTACCAAACTCCATGCTAACACTCCGTCCCACAATCAGCAGCCATTTTGTGTGTGTGTACCAAACTCCATGCTAACATTCGTCCCACAATAAGCAGTCACTTTGTGTGTGTGTGTGTGTGTACCAAACTCCATGCTAACACTCCGTCCCACAATAAGCAGTCACTTTGTGTGTGTGTGTGTGTGTACCAAACTCCATGCTAACACTCCGTCCCACAATCAGCAGCCATTTTGTGTGTGCGCATGTACCAAACTCCATGCTAACACTCCGTCCCACAATCAGCAGCCATTTTGTGTGTGTGTGCGCATGTACCAAACTCCATGCTAACACTCCGTCCCACAATCAGCAGCCACTTTACCTTCTTCCCTGTATAGTGTAATCTCTCAGGATCATGGCCCTCATAGTGTCTCTGTGTGTGTGTGAGCGCACGTGCCAGGGGTGTGAAGAGGTAAAGTCCGTGTAACAATGCTGTTGTGTTAATAAAGTGCTGTGGCCTTTTGCCCCTAGAGATGACGTAGTCCGTGTGTTATTTACGGGTGTAAAGCGGTAAAGGACCTGCACAATGAATGAGGCACAGGTCATGTAAACACAGTGCTGAGACTCCGGTAAGGTATAGCGCTAAGCGCCAGCGGGCAGGAGACGCAATAAGGCGCCTTCCCCTACTCATCTCTAACACGGGTACCCCATTATTCCCAAACACGCCCGTCAATTCTCTTCTATTCAGACATTTCTCCATTACAGAGAGTAGTGTTAGGACCTGCGAGAGGGCCGTGACGTGGCTGCACAGTGGTCAGGCCGTGACGTGGCTGCACAGTGGTCAGGTCGTGACGTGGCTGTAGATTGGTCGTGACGTGGCTGCACAGTGGTCATGTCGTGATGTGGCTGTAGATTGGTCGTGACGTGGCTGCACAGTGGTCATGTCGTGATGTGGCTGTAGATTGGTCGTGATGTGGCTGCACAGTGGTCATGTCGTGACGTGGCTGTAGATTGGTCGTGACGTGGCTGCAGGCTTGTAAAGCTGTGCCCAAAGATTTTAATTACATGTCCCTTAGTTATGAGATGACAAACAGATACAGTATTTAACTTTGTCATTTGGATGTAGCATTGGGGATATATATATATATATATATATATATATACACACATACACACACACAACTTGAGACTCCACTAAATTAGGTCTCTCATGTGTACATATGTACGCGCGTGTGTGTATATCCGGGTGTGTATGTGTGTATATCCGGGTTTGTGTGTATATTTATATAGGGCATGTTAATGACGTCACGTCTGCACACACGGGAAGTTTCCGCATCGGCTGCTTATTTATTCTGCAATCTGACTAACTGCACAATATTCTTTAAACATTAACACGCCCGCGCACAAACACCGCTCACACGCCCCACGCACTATTCACACACCACTCACGCCCACGCACAAACACCGCTCACACGCCCCACGCACTATTCACACACCGGCGCACAAACACCGCTCACGCCCGTGCACAAACACCGCTCACACGCCCCACGCACTATTCACACACCATCGCACAAACACCGCTCACACGCCCCACGCACTATTCACACACCGGCGCACAAACACCGCTCACACACCCCACGCACTATTCACACACCGGCGCACAAACACCGCTCACACGCCCGCGCACAAACACCACTCACACACCCCACGCACAAACACCGCTCACACGTCCGCGCACAAACACCGCTCACACGCCCCACGCACTATTCACACGCCTGCGCACAAACACCGCTCACACGCCCCACGCACTATTCACACGCCTGCGCACAAACACCGCTCACACGCCCCACGCACTATTCACACGCCCGCGCACAAACACTGCTCACACGCCCCACGCACTATTCACACACCCGCTCACAAACACCACTCACATACACCGGCGCACGCCCCACGCACTATTCACACGCCCGCGCACAAACACCACTCACACACCCGCGCACAAACACCACTCATACGCCTCACGCACTATTCACACGTCCGCGCACAAACACCGCTCACGCCCCACGCACTATTTACACGCCCGCGCAGAAACACCGTTCACTCCACGTACTATTCACACACCCACGCACAAACACCGCTCACACACTCCACGTACTATTCACACACCCACGCACAAACACCGCTCACACACTCCACGCACTATTCACACGCCCCACACACTATTCACACGCCCGCGCACAAACACCGCTCACACGCCCCACACACTATTCACACGCCCGCGCACAAACACCGCTCACGCCCCACGCCCTCGCACAAACACTGCACACACGCATTATTCACCCGCCCCGAACTAACTGCTCACACGCTCCACACACTATTCACACGCCCCGCACTCGCTACTCACATGACCTGCACTCATTGCATCCACACACCGCTCAGTCACAAGCACGCGCCATTCACACGCGCGCTATTCACACGCCTGCACACCAGCTTTGGAACAGATGAGCGTCCGGGATTCAGATATCAGACGGATAAAAGCGATCGGGTGCATACAGCGGCCCGGGAGTGATGAGAATCCCACCGTACGGCTCTGCTTGCTGCAGCCGGATAATATTCTGAGTGCAGAGAACTGGGGAGACACCATATACACACATATATCATGTGGGCTCATTTGCATGTCATTACCCACAATCCCTGCCTGCAGTGGAAGCATTATATGCCAAGACATAATGGCGAAAGGCGGGGCTGCAGACCTTACAGCGTAACCTACGGGTGAATATTACAACATATCCAATATATTATGTGACAAATGATGTAATAACTCTCACCATAAACAATTGTTCTATTACAATAACCCTATATAACTGGGAACACAGACCACCCCCAACGTGCACACCAAGAAATTAGATATTGTCATTTCCAGCGGGAATACAAGAAAAAAATAGTACCTGAAACATGGGATACACAATAAATACGGGAAAAATACTCATAGAAAACATGGTGTGTTAATAAACCATATTATATAGGTGGTGAAAAATGAATCCAAAATATAAAAACGCAAATAAAATACACACGGACTGCCCAAAAAAATGCTTAATGTAGAATTGCTCCCAGATAAGGATTTTCCGCACGTCCAGAATCCGTCGTTGAATTGTACTGTAGAAGACGGCAGCGTTTGTATCCAAAATCTACTGCTTCTCCTATCAGGGAAGAAGGAAAACCCAACCCACAGTGTAACAGGTTCCCCGAGGAAGCGCTAGCAACTGCGAAACGCATCGGATTGGAGATACGGACAGCAAGAGCACCTAGCACGTGGAACCGGAAGTGACGTTACACACCGCGAGCAGAGTCACATCGAGCACGTGTGAGGTATCCTTGCTGATACGCGCAGGATTGAAGGATTGGAAATACAGACCGCAAGGGGACCTAGCACGTGGAACCGGAAGAGACGTCCGAGGTGGCAGGCGTGGGTGGTCGGAGCCACATCAGGCACACGAGAGATTTTCTTGCTGCTGTGAAACGCGTGGTTTTGGAGACATGGACAGAAAGAGTAACTAGCGCGTGGAACCGGAAGTGACATCAGAGATGGCGGGTGCGGGCACTGTAGTGCTGTTCCATTTATTGAAGTGAAACTTCTATGCTTGCCTTGTTGGTGACGGAAGTGCACTCCAGGAAGTGACGTCACTGCTGGCAGAAGAGGCCCCCCGCGCTCGGCGCGCCTGCGCATGCCGCCTCAGCACTCTATCCTGATTTCGCAGTAGGCGCCGGCTGGGCGCACGCACATGCAGACGCAGCACAGGCGGAACACACAGACGCACGCACACACAAACACACACACACAGAAGGAATTCAGTTACTCTACATATACTGTAGATGTGCAAATAGGTAACCATGGTGTGTGTGCCGCGCACGCGCGTTCTAAGTCAAATTTCTCTGCGTTTTGCCACTGAAATTGTGTTTTTGATTTTTCATTAAAAACATCACAAATACACTTTCTGTGACAAAACAGTGTGACAAAACACAAAGCGGTTTCACTTAAACTGCACGTGCTCGGCCCACACTTTCCCCCCCTGATCTGTGCAGAGGTGACACATTTGTTGAACATCACTTTATCTCGCTGAGAGTCACACGGAGGCCACTTTCTTACTCGCTCCGGCGACTTCTCCGGTCTGTTGCTGGAGATCTTCTGGGCTTGTGGCAAGAATAACAATGTCATCTGCAGGTCGGAGGTGACACAAATAGTCACCGATGATTTTGTTTCCTTTTTCTTCCCAACTCAATGTCTTGAACAATTCTTCGTGTTGCAGTGACACAGTGTCTCCCTGCCGCACTCCCTTACTGACCCTGGTGACACGGTGTCTCCCTGCCGCACTCCCTTACTGACCCTGGTGACACGGTGTCTCCCTGCCGCACTCCCTTACTGATCCTGGTGACATGGTGTCTCCCTGCCGCACTCCCTTACTGATCCTGGTGACATGGTGTCTCCTTGCCGCACTCCCTTACTGACCCCGGTGACATGGTGTCTCCCTGCCACACTCCCTTACTGATCCTGGTGACACGGTGTCTCCCTGCCGCACTCCCTTACTGATCCTGGTGACACGGTGTCTCCCTGCCGCACTCCCTTACTGATCCTGGTGACATGGTGTCTCCCTGCCGCACTCCCTTACTGATCCTGGTGACATGGTGTCTCCCTGCCGCACTCCCTTACTGACCCTGGTGACATGGTGTCTCCCTGCCGCACTCACTGATCCTGGTGACATGGGAGTCTCCCCGCCGCACTCCCTTACTGATCCTGGTGACACGGTGTCTCCCTGCCGCACTCCCTTACTGATCCTGGTGACATGGTGTCTCCCTGCCGCACTCCCTTACTGATCCTGGTGACATGGTGTCTCCCTGCCACACTCCCTTACTGATCCTGGTGACACGGTGTCTCCCTGCCGCACTCACTGATCCTGGTGACATGGGAGTCTCCCCGCCGCACTCCCTTACTGATCCTGGTGACACGGTGTCTCCCTGCCGCACTCCCTTACTGATCCTGGTGACATGGTGTCTCCCTGCCGCACTCCCTTACTGATCCTGGTGACACGGTGTCTCCCTGCTGCACTCCCTTACTGATCCTGGTGACACGGTGTCTCCCTGCCGCACTCCCTTACTGATCCTGGTGACACGGTGTCTCCCTGCCGCACTCCCTTACTGATCCTGGTGACACGGTGTCTCCCTGCCGCACTCCCTTACTGATCCTGGTGACACAGTGTCTCCCTGCCGCACTCCCTTACTGATCCTGGTGACACGGTGTCTCCCTGCCGCACTCACTGATCCTGGTGACATGGAGTCTCCCTGCCGCACTCCCTTACTGATCCTGGTGATACGGTGTCTCCCTGCCGCACTCCCTTACTGATCCTGGTGACACGGTGTCTCCCTGCCGCACTCCCTTACTGATCCTGGTGACACGGTGTCTCCCTGCCGCACTCACTGATCCTGGTGACATGGAGTCTCCCTGCCGCACTCCCTTACTGATCCTGGTGACACAGTGTCTCCCTGCCGCACTCCCTTACTGATCCTGGTGACACGGTGTCTCCCTGCCGCACTCCCTTACTGATCCTGGTGACATGGAGTCTCCCCGTCGCACTCCCTTACTGATCCTAGTGACACGGTGTCTCCCTGCCGCACTCCCTTCCTGATCCTGGTGACACGGTGTCTCCCTGCCGCACTCCCTTACTGATCCTGGTGACACGGTGTCTCCCTGCCGCACTCCCTTACTGATCCTGGTGACACGGTGTCTCCCTGCCGCACTCACTGATCCTGGTGACATGGTGTCTCCCTGCCGCACTCCCTTACTGATCCTGGTGACACGTTGTCTCCCTGCTGCACTCCCTTACTGATCCTGGTGACACGGTGTCTCCCTGCCGCACTCCCTTACTGATCCTGGTGACACGGTGTCTCCCTGCCGCACTCACTGATCCTGGTGACACCGTGTCTCCCTGCCGCACTCCCTTACTGATCCTGGTGACACAGTGTCTCCCTGCCGCACTCCCTTACTGATCCTGGTGACACGTTGTCTCCCTGCTGCACTCCCTTACTGATCCTGGTGACATGGCATCTCCCTGTCACACTCCCTTACTGATCCTGGTGACACAGTGTCTCCCTGCCGCACTCCCTTACTGATCCTGGTGACACGGTATCTCCCTGCCGCACTCCCTTACTGATCCTGGTGACACGGTGTCTCCCTGCCGCACTCCCTTACTGATCCTGGTGACACGGTGTCTCCCTGCCGCACTCCCTTACTGATCCTAGTGACACGGTGTCTCCCTGCCGCACTCCCTTACTGATCCTGGTGACACGGTGTCTCCCTGCCGCACTCCCTTACTGATCCTAGTGACACGGTGTCTCCCTGCCGCACTCCCTTACTGACCCTGGTGACACGGTGTCTCCCTGCCGCACTCCCTTACTGATCCTGGTGACATGGTGTCTCCCTGCCGCACTCCCTTACTGATCCTGGTGACATGGTGTCTCCCTGCCACACTCCCTTACTGATCCTGGTGACACGGTGTCTCCCTGCCGCACTCCCTTGCTGATCCTGGTGACACGGTGTCTCCCTGCCACACTCCCTTACTGATCCTGGTGACACGGTGTCTCCCTGCCGCACTCCCTTACTGATCCTGGTGACACGGTGTCTCCCTTACTGATCCTGGTGACATGGTGTCTCCCTTACTGACCCTGGTGACACGGTGTCTCCCTGCCGCACTCCCTTACTGATCCTGGTGACACGGAGTCTCCCTGCCGCACTCCCTTACTGATCCTGGTGACATGGTGTCTCCCTGCCACACTCCCTTACTGATCCTGGTGACACGGTGTCTCCCTGCCGCACTCCCTTGCTGATCCTGGTGACACGGTGTCTCCCTGCCACACTCCCTTACTGATCCTGGTGACACGGTGTCTCCCTGCCGCACTCCCTTACTGATCCTGGTGACAAGGTGTCTCCCTTACTGATCCTTACTGATCCTGGTGACATGGTGTCTCCCTTACTGATCCTGGTGACACGGTGTCTCCCTTACTGATCCTGGTGACATGGTGTCTCCCTTACTGATCCTGGTGACACGGTGTCTCCCTGCCGCACTCACTGATCCTGGTGACATGGAGTCTCCCTGCCGCACTCCCTTACTGATCCTGGTGACACGGTGTCTCCCTGCCGCACTCCCTTACTGATCCTGGTGACACGGTGTCTCCCTGCCGCACTCCCTTACTGATCCTGGTGACACGGTGTCTCCCTGCCGCACTCCCTTACTGATCCTGGTGACACGGTGTCTCCCTGCCGCACTCCCTTACTGATCCTGGTGACATGGAGTCTCCCTGCCGCACTCCCTTACTGATCCTGGTGACACGGTGTCTCCCTGCCGCACTCCCTTACTGATCCTGGTGACACGGTGTCTCCCTACTGCACTCCCTTACTGATCCTGGTGACATGGTGTCTCCCTTACTGATCCTGGTGACACGGTGTCTCCCTGCCGCACTCACTGATCCTGGTGACATGGAGTCTCCCTGCCGCACTCCCTTACTGATCCTGGTGACATGGAGTCTCCCTGCCGCACTCCCTTACTGATCCTGGTGACACGGTGTCTCCCTGCCGCGCTCCCTTACTGATCCTGGTGACACGGTGTCTCCCTGCCGCACTCCCTTACCGATCCTGGTGACACGGTGTCTCCCTGCCACACTCCCTTACTGATCCTGGTGACACGGTGTCTCCCTGCTGCACTCCCTTACTGATCCTGGTGACACGGTGTCTCCCTGCCGCGCTCCCTTACTGATCCTGGTGACACGGTGTCTCCCTGCTGCACTCCCTTACTGATCCTGGTGACACGGTGTCTCCCTGCCACCACTCACTTACTGATCCTGGTGACACGGTGTCTCCCTGCTGCACTCCCTTACTGATCCTGGTGACACGGTGTCTCCCTGCCGCACTCCCTTACTGATCCTGGTGACACGGTATCTCCCTGCCGCACTCCCTTACTGATCCTGGTGACACGGTGTCTCCCTGCCGCACTCCCTTACTGACCCTGGTGACACGGTGTCTCCCTGCCGCACTCCCTTACTGATCCTGGTGACATGGTGTCTCCCTGCCGCACTCCCTTACTGATCCTGGTGACACAGTGTCTCCCTGCCGCACTCCCTTACTGATCCTGGTGACACGGTGTCTCCCTGCCGCACGCCCTTACTGATCCTGGTGACATGGTGTCTCCCTCCCGCACTCCCTTACTGATCCTGGTGACATGGTGTCTCCCTGCCGCACTCCCTTTTTGATCCTGGTGACATGGTGTCTCCCTGCCACACTCCCTTACTGATTCTGGTGACACGGTGTCTCCCTGCCGCACTCCCTTGCTGATCCTGGTGACACGGTGTCTCCCTGCCACACTCCCTTACTGATCCTGGTGACACGGTGTCTCCCTGCCGCACTCCCTTACTGATCCTGGTGACACGGTGTCTCCCTGCCTCTCTCCCTTACTGATCCTGGTGACATGGTGTCTCCCTGCCGCACTCACTGATCCTGGTAACATGGAGTCTCCCTGCCGCACTCCCTTACTGATCCTGGTGACATGGTGTCTCCCTGCCGCACTCCCTTACTGATCCTGGTGACACAGTGTCTCCCTGCCGCACTCCCTTACTGATCCTGGTGACACGGTGTCTCCCTGCCGCACTCCCTTACTGATCCTGGTGACACGGTGTCTCCCTGCCGCACTCCCTTACTGATACTGGTGACATGGTGTCTCCCTGCCGCACGCCCTTACTGATCCTGGTGACACGGTGTCTCCCTGCCGCACTCCCTTACTGATCCTGGTGACATGGTGTCTCCCTGCCGCGCTCCCTTACTGATCCTGGTGACACAGTGTCTCCCTGCCGCACTCCCTTACTGATCCTGGTGACACGGTGTCTCCCTGCCGCACTCCCTTACTGATCCTGGTGACACGGTGTCTCCCTGCCGCACTCCCTTACTGATCCTGGTGACACGGTGTCTCCCTGCCGCACTCCCTTACTGATCCTGGTGACATGGTGTCTCCCTGCCGCACTCCCGTACTGATCCTGGTGACACGGTGTCTCCCTGCCGCACTCCCTTACTGATCCTGGTGACACGGTGTCTCCCTGCCGCACTCCCTTACTGATCCTGGTGACACGGTGTCTCCCTGCCGCACTCCCTTGCTGATCCTGGTGACACGGTGTATTCCTGCCGCACTCCCTTACTGATCCTGGTGACACGGTGTCTCCCTGCCGCACTCCCTTACTGATCCTGGTGACACCATGTCTTACTGCCGCACTCCCTTAATGATCCTGGTGACATGGTGTCTCCCTGCCGCACTCCCTTACTGATCCTGGTGACATAGTGTCTCCCTGCCGCACTCCCTTACTGATCCTGGTGACACGGTGTCTCCCTGCCGCACTCCCTTACTGATCCTGGTGACACGGTGTCTCCCTGCCGCACTCCCTTACTGATCCTGGTGACACAGTGTCTCCCTGCCGCGCTCCCTTACTGATCCTGGTGACACAGTGTCTCCCTGCCGCACTCCCTTACTGATCCTGGTGACACGGTGTCTCCCTGCCGCACTCCCTTACTGATCCTGGTGACATGGTGTCTCCCTGCCGCACTCCCTTACTGATCCTGGTGACACGGTGTCTCCCTGCCGCACTCCCTTGCTGATCCTGGTGACACGGTGTATTCCTGCCGCACTCCCTTACTGATCCTGGTGACACGGCGTCTCCCTCCCGCAGTCCCTTACTGATCCTGGTGACACGGTGTCTCCCTGCCGCGCTCCCTTACTGATCCTAGTGACACGGTGTCTCCCTGCTGCACTCCCTTACTGATCCTGGTGACACGGTGTCTCCCTGCCGCACTCCCTTACTGATCCTGGTGACACGGTGTCTCCCTGCCGCACTCCCTTACTGATCCTGGTGACATGGTGTCTCCCTGCCGCACTCCCGTACTGATCCTGGTGACACGGTGTCTCCCTGCCGCACTCCCTTACTGATCCTGGTGACACGGTGTCTCCCTGCCGCACTCCCTTACTGATCCTGGTGACACGGTGTCTCCCTGCCGCACTCCCTTGCTGATCCTGGTGACACGGTGTATTCCTGCCGCACTCCCTTACTGATCCTGGTGACACGGTGTCTCCCTGCCGCACTCCCTTACTGATCCTGGTGACACCATGTCTTACTGCCGCACTCCCTTAATGATCCTGGTGACATGGTGTCTCCCTGCCGCACTCCCTTACTGATCCTGGTGACATAGTGTCTCCCTGCCGCACTCCCTTACTGATCCTGGTGACACGGTGTCTCCCTGCCGCACTCCCTTACTGATCCTGGTGACACGGTGTCTCCCTGCCGCACTCCCTTACTGATCCTGGTGACACAGTGTCTCCCTGCCGCGCTCCCTTACTGATCCTGGTGACACAGTGTCTCCCTGCCGCACTCCCTTACTGATCCTGGTGACACGGTGTCTCCCTGCCGCACTCCCTTACTGATCCTGGTGACATGGTGTCTCCCTGCCGCACTCCCTTACTGATCCTGGTGACACGGTGTCTCCCTGCCGCACTCCCTTGCTGATCCTGGTGACACGGTGTATTCCTGCCGCACTCCCTTACTGATCCTGGTGACACGGCGTCTCCCTCCCGCAGTCCCTTACTGATCCTGGTGACACGGTGTCTCCCTGCCGCGCTCCCTTACTGATCCTAGTGACACGGTGTCTCCCTGCTGCACTCCCTTACTGATCCTGGTGACACGGTGCCTCCCTCCCGCACTCCCTTACTGATCCTGGTGACACGGTGCCTCCCTGCCGCACTCCCTTACTGATCCTGGTGACACGGTGTCTCCCTGCCGCACTCCCTTACTGATCCTGGTGACACGGTGTCTGCCTGCCGCACTCCCTTACTGATCCTGGTGACACGGTGTCTCCCTGCCGCACTCCTTTACTGATCCTGGTGACACGGTGTCTCCCTGCCGCACTCCCTTACTGATCCTGGTGACACGGTGTCTCCCTGCCGCACTCCTTTACTGATCCTGGTGACACGGTGTCTCCCTGCCGCACTCCCTTACTGATCCTGGTGACACGGTGTCTCCCTGCCGCACTCCCTTGCTGATCCTGGTGACAGTGTCTTCCTGCCGCACTCCCTTACTGATCCTGGTGACACGGTGTCTCCCTGCCGCAAGCCCTTACTGATCCTGGTGACACAGTGTCTCCCTGCCACACTCCCTTACTGATCCTGGTGACACAGTGTCTCCCTGCCGCACTCCCTTACTGATCCTGGTGACACGGTGTCTCCCTGCTGCACTCCCTTACTGATCCTGGTGACACGGTGTCTCCCTGCCGCACTCCCTTACTGATCCTGGTGACACGGTGTCTCCCTGCCGCACTCCCTTACTGATCCTGGTGACACGGTGTCTCCCTGCCGCGCTCCCTTACTGATCCTGGTGACACGGTGTCTCCCTGCCGCGCTCCCTTACTGATCCTGGTGACACGGTGTCTCCCTGCCGCACTCCCTTACTGATCCTGGTGACACAGTGTCTCCCTGCCGCACTCCCTTACTGATCCTGGTGACACGGTGTCTCCCTGCCGCACTCCCTTACTGATCCTGGTGACACGGTGTCTCCCTGCTGCACTCCCTTACTGATCCTGGTGACACGGTGTCTCCCTGCCGCACTCCCTTACTGATCCTGGTGACACGGTGTCTCCCTGCCGCACTCCCTTACTGATCCTGGTGACACGGTGTCTCCCTACTGCACTCCCTTACTGATCCTGGTGACATGGTGTCTCCCTTACTGATCCTGGTGACGCGGTGTCTCCCTGCCGCACTCACTGATCCTGGTGACATGGAGTCTCCCTGCCGCACTCCCTTACTGATCCTGGTGACACGGTGTCTCCCTGCCGCACTCCCTTACTGATCCTGGTGACACGGTGTCTCCCTGCCGCACTCCCTTACTGATCCTGGTGACACGGTGTCTCCCTACTGCACTCCCTTACTGATCCTGGTGACACGGTGTCTCCCTGCCGCACTCCCTTACTGATCCTGGTGACACGGTGTCTCCCTGCCGCACTCCCTTACCGATCCTGGTGACACGGTGTCTCCCTGCCACACTCCCTTACTGATCCTGGTGACACGGTGTCTCCCTGCTGCACTCCCTTACTGATCCTGGTGACACGGTGTCTCCCTGCCGCGCTCCCTTACTGATCCTGGTGACACGGTGTCTCCCTGCTGCACTCCCTTACTGATCCTGGTGACACGGTGTCTCCCTGCCGCACTCCCTTACTGATCCTGGTGACACGGTATCTCCCTGCCGCACTCCCTTACTGATCCTGGTGACACGGTGTCTCCCTGCCGCACTCCCTTACTGACCCTGGTGACACGGTGTCTCCCTGCCGCACTCCCTTACTGATCCTGGTGACATGGTGTCTCCCTGCCGCACTCCCTTACTGATCCTGGTGACACAGTGTCTCCCTGCCGCACTCCCTTACTGATCCTGGTGACACGGTGTCTCCCTGCCGCACTCCCTTACTGATCCTGGTGACACGGTGTCTCCCTGCCGCGCTCCCTTACTGATCCTGGTGACACGGTGTCTCCCTGCCGCACTCCCTTACTGATCCTGGTGACATGGTGTCTCCCTGCCGCACTCCCTTACTGATCCTGGTGACACGGTGTCTCCCTGCCGCACTCCCTTACTGATCCTGGTGACATGGTGTCTCCCTGCCGCACTCCCTTACTGATCCTGGTGACACAGTGTCTCCCTGCCGCACTCCCTTACTGATCCTGGTGACATGGTGTCTCCCTCCCGCACTCCCTTACTGATCCTGGTGACATGGTGTCTCCCTGCCGCACTCCCTTTTTGATCCTGGTGACATGGTGTCTCCCTGCCACACTCCCTTACTGATTCTGGTGACACGGTGTCTCCCTGCCGCACTCCCTTGCTGATCCTGGTGACACGGTGACTCCCTGCCACACTCCCTTACTGATCCTGGTGACACGGTGTCTCCCTGCCGCACTCCCTTACTGATCCTGGTGACATGGTGTCTCCCTTACTGATCCTGGTGACATGGTGTCTCCCTGCCGCACTCACTGATCCTGGTAACATGGAGTCTCCCTGCCGCACTCCCTTACTGATCCTGGTGACACGGTGTCTCCCTGCCGCACTCCCTTACTGATCCTGGTGACATGGTGTCTCCCTGCTGCACTCCCTTACTGATCCTGGTGACATGGTGTCTCCCTGCCGCACTCCCTTACTGATCCTGGTGACACGGTGTCTCCCTTACTGATCCTGGTGACATGGTGTCTCCCTTACTGATCCTGGTGACACGGTGTCTCCCTGCCGCACTCACTGATCCTGGTGACATGGAGTCTCCCTGCTGCACTCCCTTACTGATCCTGGTGACACGGTGTCTCCCTGCCGCGCTCCCTTACTGATCCTGATGACACGGTGTCTCCCTTACTGATCCTGGTGACATGGTGTCTCCCTGCCGCACTCCCTTACTGATCCTGGTGACACGGTGTCTCCCTGCCGCACTCCCTTACTGATCCTGGTGACACGGTGTCTCCCTGCCACACTCCCTTACTGATCCTGGTGACACGGTGTCTCCTTGCCGCACTCCCTTACTGATCCTGGTGACACGGTGTCTCCCTGCCGCACTCCCTTACTGATCCTGGTGACACGGTGTCTCCCTGCCGCACTCCCTTACTGATCCTGGTGACACGGTGTCTCCCTGCCACACTCCCTTACTGATCCTGGTGACACGGTGTCTCCTTGCCGCACTCCCTTACTGATCCTGGTGACACGGTGTCTCCCTGCCGCACTCCCTTACTGATCCTGGTGACATGGTGTCTCCCTGCCGCGCTCCCTTACTGATCCTGGTGACATGGTGTCTCCCTGCCGCACTCCCTTACTGATCCTGGTGACACAGTGTCTCCCTGCCGCACTCCCTTACTGATCCTGGTGACACGGTGTCTCCCTGCCGCACTCCCTTACTGATCCTGGTGACACGGTGTCTCCCTGCCGCACTCCCTTACTGATACTGGTGACATGGTGTCTCCCTGCCGCACGCCCTTACTGATCCTGGTGACACGGTGTCTCCCTGCCGCACTCCCTTACTGATCCTGGTGACATGGTGTCTCCCTGACGCGCTCCCTTACTGATCCTGGTGACACGGTGTCTCCCTGCCGCACTCCCTTACTGATCCTGGTGACACGGTGTCTCCCTGCCGCACTCCCTTACTGATCCTGGCGACACGGTGTCTCCCTGCCGCACTCCCTTACTGATCCTGGTGACACCATGTCTCCCTGCCGCACTCCCTTACTGATCCTGGTGACATGGTGTCTCCCTGCCGCACTCCCTTACTGATCCTGGTGACATAGTGTCTCCCTGCCGCACGCCCTTACTGATCCTGGTGACACGGTGTCTCCCTGCCGCACTCCCTTACTGATCCTGGTGACATGGTGTCTCCCTGCCGCGCTCCCTTACTGATCCTGGTGACACAGTGTCTCCCTGCCGCACTCCCTTACTGATCCTGGTGACACGGTGTCTCCCTGCCGCACTCCCTTACTGATCCTGGTGACACGGTGTCTCCCTGCCGCACTCCCTTACTGATCCTGGTGACACGGTGTCTCCCTGCCGCACTCCCTTACTGATCCTGGTGACATGGTGTCTCCCTGCCGCACTCCCGTACTGATCCTGGTGACACGGTGTCTCCCTGCCGCACTCCCTTACTGATCCTGGTGACACGGTGTCTCCCTGCCGCACTCCCTTACTGATCCTGGTGACACGGTGTCTCCCTGCCGCACTCCCTTGCTGATCCTGGTGACACGGTGTATTCCTGCCGCACTCCCTTACTGATCCTGGTGACACGGTGTCTCCCTGCCGCACTCCCTTACTGATCCTGGTGACACCATGTCTTACTGCCGCACTCCCTTAATGATCCTGGTGACATGGTGTCTCCCTGCCGCACTCCCTTACTGATCCTGGTGACATAGTGTCTCCCTGCCGCACTCCCTTACTGATCCTGGTGACACGGTGTCTCCCTGCCGCACTCCCTTACTGATCCTGGTGACACGGTGTCTCCCTGCCGCACTCCCTTACTGATCCTGGTGACACAGTGTCTCCCTGCCGCGCTCCCTTACTGATCCTGGTGACACAGTGTCTCCCTGCCGCACTCCCTTACTGATCCTGGTGACACGGTGTCTCCCTGCCGCACTCCCTTACTGATCCTGGTGACATGGTGTCTCCCTGCCGCACTCCCTTACTGATCCTGGTGACACGGTGTCTCCCTGCCGCACTCCCTTGCTGATCCTGGTGACACGGTGTATTCCTGCCGCACTCCCTTACTGATCCTGGTGACACGGCGTCTCCCTCCCGCAGTCCCTTACTGATCCTGGTGACACGGTGTCTCCCTGCCGCGCTCCCTTACTGATCCTAGTGACACGGTGTCTCCCTGCTGCACTCCCTTACTGATCCTGGTGACACGGTGTCTCCCTGCCGCACTCCCTTACTGATCCTGGTGACACGGTGTCTCCCTGCCGCACTCCCTTACTGATCCTGGTGACATGGTGTCTCCCTGCCGCACTCCCGTACTGATCCTGGTGACACGGTGTCTCCCTGCCGCACTCCCTTACTGATCCTGGTGACACGGTGTCTCCCTGCCGCACTCCCTTACTGATCCTGGTGACACGGTGTCTCCCTGCCGCACTCCCTTGCTGATCCTGGTGACACGGTGTATTCCTGCCGCACTCCCTTACTGATCCTGGTGACACGGTGTCTCCCTGCCGCACTCCCTTACTGATCCTGGTGACACCATGTCTTACTGCCGCACTCCCTTAATGATCCTGGTGACATGGTGTCTCCCTGCCGCACTCCCTTACTGATCCTGGTGACATAGTGTCTCCCTGCCGCACTCCCTTACTGATCCTGGTGACACGGTGTCTCCCTGCCGCACTCCCTTACTGATCCTGGTGACACGGTGTCTCCCTGCCGCACTCCCTTACTGATCCTGGTGACACAGTGTCTCCCTGCCGCGCTCCCTTACTGATCCTGGTGACACAGTGTCTCCCTGCCGCACTCCCTTACTGATCCTGGTGACACGGTGTCTCCCTGCCGCACTCCCTTACTGATCCTGGTGACATGGTGTCTCCCTGCCGCACTCCCTTACTGATCCTGGTGACACGGTGTCTCCCTGCCGCACTCCCTTGCTGATCCTGGTGACACGGTGTATTCCTGCCGCACTCCCTTACTGATCCTGGTGACACGGCGTCTCCCTCCCGCAGTCCCTTACTGATCCTGGTGACACGGTGTCTCCCTGCCGCGCTCCCTTACTGATCCTAGTGACACGGTGTCTCCCTGCTGCACTCCCTTACTGATCCTGGTGACACGGTGCCTCCCTCCCGCACTCCCTTACTGATCCTGGTGACACGGTGCCTCCCTGCCGCACTCCCTTACTGATCCTGGTGACACGGTGTCTCCCTGCCGCACTCCCTTACTGATCCTGGTGACACGGTGTCTGCCTGCCGCACTCCCTTACTGATCCTGGTGACACGGTGTCTCCCTGCCGCACTCCTTTACTGATCCTGGTGACACGGTGTCTCCCTGCCGCACTCCCTTACTGATCCTGGTGACACGGTGTCTCCCTGCCGCACTCCTTTACTGATCCTGGTGACACGGTGTCTCCCTGCCGCACTCCCTTACTGATCCTGGTGACACGGTGTCTCCCTGCCGCACTCCCTTGCTGATCCTGGTGACAGTGTCTTCCTGCCGCACTCCCTTACTGATCCTGGTGACACGGTGTCTCCCTGCCGCAAGCCCTTACTGATCCTGGTGACACAGTGTCTCCCTGCCACACTCCCTTACTGATCCTGGTGACACAGTGTCTCCCTGCCGCACTCCCTTACTGATCCTGGTGACACGGTGTCTCCCTGCTGCACTCCCTTACTGATCCTGGTGACACGGTGTCTCCCTGCCGCACTCCCTTACTGATCCTGGTGACACGGTGTCTCCCTGCCGCACTCCCTTACTGATCCTGGTGACACGGTGTCTCCCTGCCGCGCTCCCTTACTGATCCTGGTGACACGGTGTCTCCCTGCCGCGCTCCCTTACTGATCCTGGTGACACGGTGTCTCCCTGCCGCACTCCCTTACTGATCCTGGTGACACAGTGTCTCCCTGCCGCACTCCCTTACTGATCCTGGTGACACGGTGTCTCCCTGCCGCACTCCCTTACTGATCCTGGTGACACGGTGTCTCCCTGCTGCACTCCCTTACTGATCCTGGTGACACGGTGTCTCCCTGCCGCACTCCCTTACTGATCCTGGTGACACGGTGTCTCCCTGCCGCACTCCCTTACTGATCCTGGTGACACGGTGTCTCCCTACTGCACTCCCTTACTGATCCTGGTGACATGGTGTCTCCCTTACTGATCCTGGTGACGCGGTGTCTCCCTGCCGCACTCACTGATCCTGGTGACATGGAGTCTCCCTGCCGCACTCCCTTACTGATCCTGGTGACACGGTGTCTCCCTGCCGCACTCCCTTACTGATCCTGGTGACACGGTGTCTCCCTGCCGCACTCCCTTACTGATCCTGGTGACACGGTGTCTCCCTACTGCACTCCCTTACTGATCCTGGTGACACGGTGTCTCCCTGCCGCACTCCCTTACTGATCCTGGTGACACGGTGTCTCCCTGCCGCACTCCCTTACCGATCCTGGTGACACGGTGTCTCCCTGCCACACTCCCTTACTGATCCTGGTGACACGGTGTCTCCCTGCTGCACTCCCTTACTGATCCTGGTGACACGGTGTCTCCCTGCCGCGCTCCCTTACTGATCCTGGTGACACGGTGTCTCCCTGCTGCACTCCCTTACTGATCCTGGTGACACGGTGTCTCCCTGCCGCACTCCCTTACTGATCCTGGTGACACGGTATCTCCCTGCCGCACTCCCTTACTGATCCTGGTGACACGGTGTCTCCCTGCCGCACTCCCTTACTGACCCTGGTGACACGGTGTCTCCCTGCCGCACTCCCTTACTGATCCTGGTGACATGGTGTCTCCCTGCCGCACTCCCTTACTGATCCTGGTGACACAGTGTCTCCCTGCCGCACTCCCTTACTGATCCTGGTGACACGGTGTCTCCCTGCCGCACTCCCTTACTGATCCTGGTGACACGGTGTCTCCCTGCCGCGCTCCCTTACTGATCCTGGTGACACGGTGTCTCCCTGCCGCACTCCCTTACTGATCCTGGTGACATGGTGTCTCCCTGCCGCACTCCCTTACTGATCCTGGTGACACAGTGTCTCCCTGCCGCACTCCCTTACTGATCCTGGTGACATGGTGTCTCCCTCCCGCACTCCCTTACTGATCCTGGTGACATGGTGTCTCCCTGCCGCACTCCCTTTTTGATCCTGGTGACATGGTGTCTCCCTGCCACACTCCCTTACTGATTCTGGTGACACGGTGTCTCCCTGCCGCACTCCCTTGCTGATCCTGGTGACACGGTGACTCCCTGCCACACTCCCTTACTGATCCTGGTGACACGGTGTCTCCCTGCCGCACTCCCTTACTGATCCTGGTGACATGGTGTCTCCCTTACTGATCCTGGTGACATGGTGTCTCCCTGCCGCACTCACTGATCCTGGTAACATGGAGTCTCCCTGCCGCACTCCCTTACTGATCCTGGTGACACGGTGTCTCCCTGCCGCACTCCCTTACTGATCCTGGTGACATGGTGTCTCCCTGCTGCACTCCCTTACTGATCCTGGTGACATGGTGTCTCCCTGCCGCACTCCCTTACTGATCCTGGTGACACGGTGTCTCCCTTACTGATCCTGGTGACATGGTGTCTCCCTTACTGATCCTGGTGACACGGTGTCTCCCTGCCGCACTCACTGATCCTGGTGACATGGAGTCTCCCTGCTGCACTCCCTTACTGATCCTGGTGACACGGTGTCTCCCTGCCGCGCTCCCTTACTGATCCTGATGACACGGTGTCTCCCTTACTGATCCTGGTGACATGGTGTCTCCCTGCCGCACTCCCTTACTGATCCTGGTGACACGGTGTCTCCCTGCCGCACTCCCTTACTGATCCTGGTGACACGGTGTCTCCCTGCCACACTCCCTTACTGATCCTGGTGACACGGTGTCTCCTTGCCGCACTCCCTTACTGATCCTGGTGACACGGTGTCTCCCTGCCGCACTCCCTTACTGATCCTGGTGACACGGTGTCTCCCTGCCGCACTCCCTTACTGATCCTGGTGACACGGTGTCTCCCTGCCACACTCCCTTACTGATCCTGGTGACACGGTGTCTCCTTGCCGCACTCCCTTACTGATCCTGGTGACACGGTGTCTCCCTGCCGCACTCCCTTACTGATCCTGGTGACATGGTGTCTCCCTGCCGCGCTCCCTTACTGATCCTGGTGACATGGTGTCTCCCTGCCGCACTCCCTTACTGATCCTGGTGACACAGTGTCTCCCTGCCGCACTCCCTTACTGATCCTGGTGACACGGTGTCTCCCTGCCGCACTCCCTTACTGATCCTGGTGACACGGTGTCTCCCTGCCGCACTCCCTTACTGATACTGGTGACATGGTGTCTCCCTGCCGCACGCCCTTACTGATCCTGGTGACACGGTGTCTCCCTGCCGCACTCCCTTACTGATCCTGGTGACATGGTGTCTCCCTGACGCGCTCCCTTACTGATCCTGGTGACACGGTGTCTCCCTGCCGCACTCCCTTACTGATCCTGGTGACACGGTGTCTCCCTGCCGCACTCCCTTACTGATCCTGGCGACACGGTGTCTCCCTGCCGCACTCCCTTACTGATCCTGGTGACACCATGTCTCCCTGCCGCACTCCCTTACTGATCCTGGTGACATGGTGTCTCCCTGCCGCACTCCCTTACTGATCCTGGTGACATAGTGTCTCCCTGCCGCACTCCCTTACTGATCCTGGTGACACGGTGTCTCCCTGCCGCACTCCCTTACTGATCCTGGTGACACGGTGTCTCCCTGCCGCACTCCCTTACTGATCCTGGTGACACAGTGTCTCCCTGCCGCGCTCCCTTACTGATCCTGGTGACATGGTGTCTCCCTGCCGCACTCCCTTACTGATCCTGGTGACATGGTGTCTCCCTGCCGCACTCCCTTACTGATCCTGGTGACACTGTGTCTCCCTGCCGCACTCCCTTACTGATCCTGGTGACACGGTGTCTCCCTACCGCGCTCCCTTACTGATCCTAGTGACACGGTGTCTCCCTGCCGCACTCCCTTACTGATCCTGGTGACACGGTGTCTCCCTGCCGCACTCCCTTACTGATCCTGGTGACATGGTGTCTCCCTGCCGCACTCCCTTACTGATCCTGGTGACACAGTGTCTCCCTGCCGCACTCCCTTACTGATCCTGGTGACACGGTGTCTCCCTGCCGCACTCCCTTACTGATCCTGGTGACATGGTGTCTCCCTGCCGCACTCCCTTACTGATCCTGGTGACACGGTGTCTCCCTGCCGCACTCCCTTGCTGATCCTGGTGACACGGTGTATTCCTGCCGCACTCCCTTACTGATCCTGGTGACACGGCGTCTCCCTCCCGCAGTCCCTTACTGATCCTGGTGACACGGTGTCTCCCTGCCGCACTCCCTTACTGATCCTGGTGACACGGTGTCTCCCTGCCGCGCTCCCTTACTGATCCTAGTGACACGGTGTCTCCCTGCTGCACTCCCTTACTGATCCTGGTGACACGGTGCCTCCCTCCCGCACTCCCTTACTGATCCTGGTGACACGGTGCCTCCCTGCCGCACTCCCTTACTGATCCTGGTGACACGGTGTCTCCCTGCCGCACTCCCTTACTGATCCTGGTGACACGGTGTCTGCCTGCCGCACTCCCTTACTGATCCTGGTGACACGGTGTCTCCCTACCGTACTCCTTTACTGATCCTGGTGACACGGTGTCTCCCTGCCGCACTCCCTTACTGATCCTGGTGACACGGTGTCTCCCTGCCGCACTCCCTTGCTGATCCTGGTGACAGTGTCTTCCTGCCGCACTCCCTTACTGATCCTGGTGACACGGTGTCTCCCTGCCGCAAGCCCTTACTGATCCTGGTGACACAGTGTCTCCCTGCCGCACTCCCTTACTGATCCTGGTGACACAGTGTCTCCCTGCCGCACTCCCTTACTGATCCTGGTGACACGGTGTCTCCCTGCTGCACTCCCTTACTGATCCTGGTGACACGGTGTCTCCCTGCCGCACTCCCTTACTGATCCTGGTGACACGGTGTCTCCCTGCCGCACTCCCTTACTGATCCTGGTGACACGGTGTCTCCCTGCCGCACTCCCTTACTGATCCTGGTGACACGGTGTCTCCCTGCCGCGCTCCCTTACTGATCCTGGTGACACGGTGTCTCCCTGCCGCACTCCCTTACTGATCCTGGTGACACAGTGTCTCCCTGCCGCACTCCCTTACTGATCCTGGTGACACGGTGTCTCCCTGCCGCACTCCCTTACTGACCCTGGTGACACGGTGTCTCCCTCCCGCACTCCCTCGCTGATCCTGGTGACACGGTGTCTCCCTGCCGCACTCCCTTACTGATCCTGGTGACACGGTGTCTCTCTGCCGCACTCCCTTACTGATCCTGGTGACACAGTGTCTCCCTGCCGCACTCCCTTACTGATCCTGGTGACACGGTGTCTCCCTGCCGCACTCCCTTACTGATCCTGGTGACATGGTGTCTCCCTGCCGCACTCTCTTACTGATCCTGGTGACACGGTGTCTCCCTGCCGCACTCCCTTACTGATCCTGGTGACACGGTGTCTCCCTGCCGCACTCCCTTACTGATCCTGGTGACATGGTGTCTCCCTGCCGCACTCCCTCGCTGATCCTGGTGACACGGTGTCTCCCTGCCGCACTCCCTTACTGATCCTGGTGACATGGTGTCTCCCTGCCGCACTCCCTTACTGACCCTGGTGACATGGTGTCTCCCTGCCGCACTCCCTTACTGATCCTGGTGACACGGCGTCTCCCTGCCGCACTCCCTTACTGATCCTGGTGACACGGTGTCTCCCTCCCGCACTCCCTTGCTGATCCTAGTGACACGGTGTCTCCCTGCCGCACTCCCTTACTGATCCTGGTGACACGGTGTCTCCCTGCCGCACTCCCTTACTGATCCTGGTGACATGGTGTCTCCCTGCCGCACTCCCTCGCTGATCCTGGTGACACGGTGTCTCCCTGCCGCACTCCATTACTGATCCTGGTGACATGGTGTCTCCCTGCCGCACTCCCTTACTGATCCTGGTGACACCGTGTCTCCCTGCCGCACTCCCTTACTGATCCTGGTGACACGGTGTCTCCCTGCCGCACTCCCTTACTGATCCTGGTGACGCGGTGTCTCCCTGCCGCGCTCCCTTACTGATCCTGGTGACACGGTGCCTCCCTCCCGCACTCCCTTACTGATCCTGGTGACACGGTGTCTCCCTGCCGCACTCCCTTACTGATCCTGGTGACACGGTGTCTCCCTGCCGCGCTCCCTTACTGATCCTGGTGACACGGTGTCTCCCTGCCGCGCTCCCTTACTGATCCTGGTGACACGGTGTCTCCCTGCCGCACTCCCTTACTGACCCTGGTGACACGGTGTCTCCCTGCCGCACTCCCTTACTGAGCCTGGTGACACGGTGTCTCCCTGCCGCACTCCCTTACTGATCCTGGTGACACGGTGTCTGCCTGCCGCACTCCCTTACTGATCCTGGTGACACGGTGTCTCCCTGCCGCACTCCCTTACTGATCCTGGTGACACGGTGTCTCCCTGCCGCACTCCCTTACTGATCCTGGTGACACGGTGTCTCCCTGCCGCACTCTCTTACTGATCCTGGTGACACGGTGTCTCCCTGCCGCACTCCCTTACTGATCCTGGTGACATGGTGTCTCCCTGCCGCAAGCCCTTACTGATCCTGGTGACACAGTGTCTCCCTGCCGCACTCCCTTACTGATCCTGGTGACACAGTGTCTCCCTGCCGCACTCCCTTACTGATCCTGGTGACACGGTGTCTCCCTGCTGCACTCCCTTACTGATCCTGGTGACACGGTGTCTCCCTGCCGCACTCCCTTACTGATCCTGGTGACACAGTGTCTCCCTGCCGCACTCCCTTACTGATCCTGGTGACACGGTGTCTCCCTGCCGCACTCCCTTACTGACCCTGGTGACACGGTGTCTCCCTCCCGCACTCCCTCGCTGATCCTGGTGACACGGTGTCTCCCTGCCGCACTCCCTTACTGATCCTGGTGACACGGTGTCTCTCTGCCGCACTCCCTTACTGATCCTGGTGACACAGTGTCTCCCTGCCGCACTCCCTTACTGATCCTGGTGACACGGTGTCTCCCTGCCGCACTCCCTTACTGATCCTGGTGACATGGTGTCTCCCTGCCGCACTCTCTTACTGATCCTGGTGACACGGTGTCTCCCTGCCGCACTCCCTTACTGATCCTGGTGACATGGTGTCTCCCTGCCGCACTCCCTTACTGACCCTGGTGACATGGTGTCTCCCTGCCGCACTCCCTTACTGATCCTGGTGACACGGCGTCTCCCTGCCGCACTCCCTTACTGATCCTGGTGACACGGTGTCTCCCTCCCGCACTCCCTTACTGATCCTGGTGACATGGTGTCTCCCTGCCGCACTCCCTCGCTGATCCTGGTGACACGGTGTCACCCTGCCGCACTCCATTACTGATCCTGGTGACATGGTGTCTCCCTGCCGCACTCCCTTACTGATCCTGGTGACACCGTGTCTCCCTGCCGCACTCCCTTACTGATCCTGGTGACACGGTGTCTCCCTGCCGCACTCCCTTACTGATCCTGGTGACACGGTGTCTCCCTGCCGCACTCCCTCGCTGATCCTGGTGACACGGTGTCTCCCTGCCGCACTCCCTTACTGATCCTGGTGACACGGTGCCTCCCTCCCGCACTCCCTTACTGATCCTGGTGACACGGTGTCTCCCTGCCGCACTCCCTTACTGATCCTGGTGACACGGTGTCTCCCTGCCGCGCTCCCTTACTGATCCTGGTGACACGGTGTCTCCCTGCCGCGCTCCCTTACTGATCCTGGTGACACGGTGTCTCCCTGCCGCACTCCCTTACTGACCCTGGTGACACGGTGTCTCCCTGCCGCACTCCCTTACTGACCCTGGTGACACGGTGTCTCCCTGCCGCACTCCCTTACTGATCCTGGTGACACGGTGTCTGCCTGCCGCACTCCCTTACTGATCCTGGTGACATGGTGTCTCCCTGCCGCACTCCCTTACTGACCCTGGTGACACGGTGTCTCCCTGCCGCACTCTCTTACTGATCCTGGTGACACGGTGTCTCCCTGCCGCACTCCCTTACTGATCCTGGTGACACAGTATCTCCCTCCCGCACTCCCTTACTGATCCTGGTGACACAGTGTCTCCCTGCCGCACTCCCTTACTGATCCTGGTGACACGGTGTCTCCCTGCCGCACTCTCTTACTGATCCTGGTGACACGGTGTCTCCCTGCCGCACTCCCTTACTGATCCTGGTGACATGGTGTCTCCCTGCCGCAAGCCCTTACTGATCCTGGTGACACAGTGTCTCCCTGCCGCACTCCCTTACTGATCCTGGTGACACAGTGTCTCCCTGCCGCACTCCCTTACTGATCCTGGTGACACGGTGTCTCCCTGCTGCACTCCCTTACTGATCCTGGTGACACGGTGTCTCCCTGCCGCACTCCCTTACTGATCCTGGTGACACAGTGTCTCCCTGCCGCACTCCCTTACTGATCCTGGTGACACGGTGTCTCCCTGCCGCACTCCCTTACTGACCCTGGTGACACGGTGTCTCCCTCCCGCACTCCCTCGCTGATCCTGGTGACACGGTGTCTCCCTGCCGCACTCCCTTACTGATCCTGGTGACACGGTGTCTCTCTGCCGCACTCCCTTACTGATCCTGGTGACACAGTGTCTCCCTGCCGCACTCCCTTACTGATCCTGGTGACACGGTGTCTCCCTGCCGCACTCCCTTACTGATCCTGGTGACATGGTGTCTCCCTGCCGCACTCTCTTACTGATCCTGGTGACACGGTGTCTCCCTGCCGCACTCCCTTACTGATCCTGGTGACACGGTGTCTCCCTGCCGCACTCCCTTACTGATCCTGGTGACACGGTGTCTCCCTGCCGCACTCCCTTACTGATCCTGGTGACATGGTGTCTCCCTGCCGCACTCCCTTACTGATCCTGGTGACACGGCGTCTCCCTGCCGCACTCCCTTACTGATCCTGGTGACATGGCGTCTCCCTGCCGCACTCCCTTACTGATCCTGGTGACACGGTGTCTCCCTGCCGCACTCCCTTACTGATCCTGGTGACATGGCGTCTCCCTGCCGCACTCCCTTACTGATCCTGGTGACATGGCGTCTCCCTGCCGCACTCCCGTACTGATCCTGGTGACACCGTGTCTCCCTGCCGCACTCCCTTACTGATCCTGGTGACATGGCGTCTCCCTGCCGCACTCCCTTACTGATCCTGGTGACATGGCGTCTCCCTGCCGCACTCCCGTACTGATCCTGGTGACACCGTGTCTCCCTGCCGCACTCCCTTACTGATCCTGGTGACACAGTGTCTCCCTGCCGCACTCCCTTACTGATCCTGGTGACATGGTGTCTCCCTGCCGCACTCCCTTACTGATCCTGGTGACACGGTGTCTCCCTGCCGCACTCTCACTCGGGGGGGGGGGGGGGGGAGAAGGGTATTATGTGTGTGTATATAACGCTTGCACTCTCACTCGGGGGGTATTTTGGGTGTGTATATAACACTTGCACTCTCACTCGGGGGGGGGGGGTATTTTGGGTGTGTATATAACGCTTGCACTCTCACTCAGGGGGGGGGGTATTTTGGGTGTGTATATAACGCTTGCACTCTCACTCGGGGGGGGGGGGTATTTTGGGTGTGTATATAACGCTTGTACTCTCACTCGGGGGGGGGGGGTATTTTGGGTGTGTATATAACGCTTGCACTCTCACTCGGGGGGGTATTTTGGGTGTGTATATAACGCTTGCACTCTCACTCGGGGGGGGGGTATTTTGGGTGTATATATAACGCTTGCACTCTCACTCGGGGAGGGGGGGTATTTTGGGTGTATATAACGCTTGCACTCTCACTTGGGGGGGGGGGTATTTTGGGTGTGTATATAACGCTTGCACTCTCACTCGGGGGGGGGGGGGGGGTATTTTGGGTGTGTATATAACGCTTGCACTCTCGGGGGGGGGTATTTTGGGTGTGTATATAACGCTTGCACTCTCACTCGGGAGGGGGGTATTTTGGGTGTGTATATAACGCTTGTACTCTCACTCGGGGGGGGGGGTATATATAACGCTTGCACTCTCACTCGGGGGGGGGGTATTTTGGGTGTGTATATAACGCTTGCACTCTCACTCGGGGGGGGGGGTATTTTGGGTGTGTATATAACGCTTGCACTCTCACTCGGGGGGGGGGGTATTTTGGGTGTATATATAACGCTTGCACTCTCACTCGGGGGGGGGGGGGGTATTTTGGGGGTATATATAATGCTTGCACTCTCACTCGGGGAGGGGGGGTATTTTGGGTGTATATAACGCTTGCACTCTCACTTGGGGGGGGGGGTATTTTGGGTGTGTATATAACGCTTGCACTCTCACTCGGGGGTATTTTGGGTGTGTATATAACGCTTGCACTCTCACACGGGGGGGGGGGTATTTTGGGGGTATATATAACGCTTGCACTCTCACTCGGGGGGGGGGTATTTTGGGTGTGTATATAACGCTTGCACTCTCGGGGGGGGGGGTATTTTGGGTGTATATATAACGCTTGCACTCTCGGGGGGGGGGGGTATTTTGGGTGTATATATAACGCTTGCACTCTCGGGGGGGGGGTATTTT
The DNA here is from genome assembly GCF_040206685.1 of Ascaphus truei. Lineage (NCBI taxonomy): Eukaryota > Metazoa > Chordata > Amphibia > Anura > Ascaphidae > Ascaphus > Ascaphus truei. Next base: position 33,930,736 of record NC_134495.1, read on the forward strand.
GGGTGTGTGTATATAACGCTTGCACTCTCGGGGGGGGGGGGTATTTTGGGTGTATATATAACGCTTGCACTCTCGGGGGGGGGGGTATTTTGGGTGTATATATAACGCTTGCACCCTTGGGGGGGGGTATTTTGGGTGTATATATAACGCTTGCACTCTCGGGGGGGGGGGGGTATTTTGGGTGTGTATATAACGTTTGCACTCTCACTTGGGGGGGGTATTTTGGGTGTGTATATAACGCTTGCACTCTCACTCGGGAAGGGGGGGTATTTTGGGTGTGTATATAACGCTTGCACTCTCACTCGTGGGGGGGTATTTTGGGTGTGTATATAACGCTTGCACTCTCACTCGGGGGGGAGGGGGTATTTTGGGTGTGTATATAACGCTTGCACTTTCACTCGGGGGGTGGGGTATTTTGGGTGTGTATATATAACGCTTGCACTCTCACTCGGGGGGGGGGGGTATTTTTGGGTGTGTATATAACCAGTGTTCGACAAACCTATACATTTGCTCGCCCTGGGCGAGTGGATTTAACCCCCGGGCGAGTAAATATTGGCCCAAGCAGCACACGTTTGGTACTAGGTGGCGAGTAGATTTTTTTGTGTGTGGCGAGTAGATTTTTTGGTGATTTGTCAACCACTGTATATAACGCTTGCACTCTCACTCGGGGGGGGGGAGTATTTTGGGTGTGTATATAACGCTTGCACTCTCACTCGGGGGGGTGGGTGGAGGGGGTATTTTGGGTGTGTATATAACGCTTGCACTCTCACTCGGGGGGGGGGGGTATTTTGGGTGTGTATATAACACTTGCACTCTCACTCGGGGGGGGGGTATTTTGGGGGTATATATAACGCTTGCACTCTCACTCGGGGGGGGGTATTTTGGGGGTATATATAACGCTTGCACTCTCACTCGGGGGGGGGGGGGGGTATTTTGGGTGTGTATATAACGCTTGCACTCACACGGGGGGGGGTATTTTGGGTGTATATATAACGCTTGCACTCTCGGGGGGGGGGGGTATTTTGGGTGTGTATATAACGCTTGCACTCTCGGGGGGGTATTTTGGGTGTGTATATAACGTTTGCACTCTCACTTGGGGGTGGGGGGGTATTTTGGGTGTGTATATAACGCTTGCACTCTCACTCGGGAAGGGGGGGGTATTTGGGTGTGTATATAACGCTTGCACTCTCACTCGGAAGGGGGGGTATTTTGGTGTGTATATAACGCTTGCACTCTCACTCGGGAAGGGGGGGGTATTTTGGGTGTGTATATAACGCTTGCACTCTCACTCGGGAAGGGGGGGTATTTTGGGTGTGTATATAACGCTTGCACTCTCACTCGGGAAGGGGGGGGTATTTTGGGTGTGTATATAACGCTTGCACTCTCGACTCGGGCGGGGGGGGGGTATTTTGGGTGTGTATATAACGCTTGCACTCTCACTCGGGGAGGAGGGGGTATTTTGGGTGTGTATATAACGCTTGCACTCTCACTCGGGAAGGGGGGGTTTTTTGGGGTGTGTATATAACGCTTGCACTCTCACTCGGGGGAAGGGGGGGGTATTTTGGGTGTGTATATAACGCTTGCACTCTCACTCGGGAGGGGGGGGTATTTTGGTGTGTATATAACGCTGCATTCTCACCGGGGGGGGGGTATTTTGGGTGTGTATATAACGCTTGCACTCTCACTCGGGGGGGGGAGGGGGTATTTTGGGTGTGTATATAACGCTTGCACTCTCACTCGGGGGGGGGGGGTGGGTGGAGGTGTATTTTGGGTGTGTATATAACGCTTGCACTCTCACTCGGGGGGGGGAGGGGGGTATTTTGGGTGGTGTATATAACGCTTGCACTCTCACTCGGGGGGGGGGGGGGGGAGGGGGTATTTTGGGTGTGTATATAACGCTTGCACTGCTCACTCGGGGGGGGGAGGGGGTATTTTGGGTGTGTATATAACGCTTGCACTCTCACTCGGGAGGGGGGGTATTTTGGGTGTGTATATAACGCTTGCACTCTCACTCGGGGGGGGGGGAGGGGGTATTTTGGGTGTGTATATAACGCTTTGCACTCTCACTCGGGGGGGGGAGGGGTATTTTGGGTGTGTATATAACGCTTGCACTCTCACTCGGGGGGGGGGTATTTTGGGTGTGTATATAACGCTTGCACTCTCGGGGTGGGGTATTTTGGGTGTGTATATAACGTTTTGCACTCTCACTTGGGTGGGGTATTTTGGGTGTGTATATAACGCTTGCACTCTCACTCGGGAAGGGGGGGGTATTTTGGGTGTGTATATAACGCTTGCACTCTCACTTCGGGAAGGGGGGGTATTTTGGGTGTGTATATAACGCTTGCACTCTCACTCGGGAAGGGGGGGGTATTTTGGGTGTGTATATAACGCTTGCACTCTCACTCGGGAAGGGGGGTATTTTGGGTGTGTATATAACGCTTGCACTCTCACTCGGGAAGGGGGGGGTATTTTGGGTGTGTATATAACGCTTGCACTCTCACTCGGGGGGGGTGGGTATTTTGGGTGTGTATATAACGCTTGCACTCTCACTCGGGAAGGGGGGGGTATTTTGGATGTGTATATAACGCTTGCACTCTCACTCGGGAATGGGGGGGGTATTTTGGGTGTGTATATAACGCTTGCACTCTCACTCGGGAAGGGGGGGTATTTTGGGTGTGTATATAACGCTTGCATTCTCACTCGGGGGGGGGGGGGTATTTTGGGTGTGTATATAACGCTTGCACTCTCACTCGGGGGGGGAGGGGGTATTTTGGGTGTGTATATAACGCTTGCACTCTCACTCGGGGGGGGGGGGTGGGTGGAGGGGTATTTTGGGTGTGTATATAACGCTTGCACTCTCACTCGGGGGGGGGGAGGGGGTATTTTGGGTGTGTATATAACGCTTGCACTCTCACTCGGGGGGGGGGGGGAGGGTATTTTGGGTGTGTATATAAACGCTTGCACTCTCACTCGGGAAGGGGGGTATTTTGGGTGTGTATATAACGCTTGCACTCTCACTCGGGGGGGGGGGGAGGGGGTATTTTGGGTGTGTATATAACGCTTGCACTCTCACTCGGGGGGGGGAGGGGTATTTTGGGTGTGTATATAACGCTTGCACTCTCACTCGGGGGGGGGGGTATTTTGGGTGTGTATATAACGCTTGCACTCTCGGGGGGGGGGGTATTTTGGGTGTGTATATAACGCTTGCACTCTCACTCGGGAAGGGGGGGTATTTGGATGTGTATATAACGCTTGCACTCTCAGTCGGGAAGGGGGGTATTTTGGGTGTGTATATACGCTTGCACTCTCACTCGGGAAGGGGGGGTATTTTGGGTGTGTATATAACGCTTGCATTCTCACTCGGGGGGGGGGGGGTATTTGGGTGTGTATATAACGCTTGCACTCTCACTCGGGGGGGGAGGGGGGTATTTTGGGTGTGTATATAACGCTTGCACTCTCACTCGGGGGGGGGGGGGGTGGTGGAGGGGTATTTTGGGTGTGTATATAACGCTTGCACTCTCACTCGGGGGGGGGGAGGGGGTATTTTGGGGTGTGTATATAACGCTTGCACTCTCACTCGGGGGGGGGGGAGGGGTATTTTGGGTGTGTATATAACGCTTGCACTCTCACTCGGGGGGGAGGGGTATTTTGGGTGTGTATATAACGCTTGCACTCTCACTCGGGAAGGGGGGGGTATTTTGGGTGTGTATATAACGCTTGCACTCTCACTCGGGGGGGGGGAGGGGGTATTTTGGGTGTGTATATAACGCTTGCACTCTCACTCGGGGGGGAGGGGTATTTGGGTGTGTATATACGCTTGCACTCTCACTCGGGGGGGGGGTATTTTGGGTGTGTATATAACTGCTTGCACTCTCGGGGGGGGGTATTTTGGTGTGTATATAACGCTTGCACTCTCACTCGGCGGGGGGGGGGTATTTTGGGTGTGTATATAACGCTTGCACTCTCGGGGGGGGGGGTATTTTGGGTGTGTATATAACGCTTGCACTCTCACTCGGGGGGGGAGGGGTATTTTGGGTGTGTATATAACGCTTGCACTCTCGGGGGGGGGGTATTTGGGTGTGTATATAACGCTTGCACTCTCACTCGGGGGGGAGGGGGGTATTTGGGTGTGTATATAACGCTTGCACTCTCACCGAGACAGTTGAAGAAGTATTTGGAGGCAGACTTGCGAGATAACGAGGGAGGAGCCAGACTTAGAAAGTCAGAATATCCGATGTGGTCAGCGCTCGAGGAGAGTCTCCTACAGGGAGAGAGCGCCATGTAATAGAGAGCGCAGAGACAGAAGCAGGCACGTAAGAGAGCGCAGGGACAGAGACGCGCACGGTAAACAGAGCACAGGGCGAGTGACAGAGACATGCGCACGGTATAGAGAGTGCAGGGCGAGGGACAGACGTGCGCACGGTAAATAGAGTGCAAGGCGAGAGACAGAGATGCGCACACGGTAAAGAGAGTGCAGGGGCGAGGGACTGAGTCGCGCGCACGGTAAAGAGAGTGCAGGGCGAGGGACTGAGTCGCGCGCACGGTAAGGGCGAGAGACACTAGCGTGAGCGTCACCTTTGCACGTAACCAGAGACAGGTCGTCAGTTTCCGGCAGCTCGGAAGCACAGGGAGGAATCTGTCATCCAGCTCCGAGACCGCTCTGAGAGTGGGGAGGAGAGTGCGTGTGAGAGCCCGGAGGACGTGCAAGGGGGGGCGGGAGACTGCAGGGTGTGGGGTTCTAGTGCGGGGTGGGGGAGTGCAGGGGGGAAAGTGCAGGGTTGGGGGAGGGGGGAGTGTGAGGTGGGGGAGGGGGGGAGTGTGAGGTGGGGGAGGGGGGGAGAGTGCGACGGGGGGAGAGTGCGGGGCGGGGGGAGAGAGAGTGCGGGGCGGGAGAGAGAGCGGGGCGGGGGGGAGAGAGTGCGAGGCGGGGGGAGAGAGTGCGGGGCGGGGGGGGAGAGAGTGCGGGGCGGGGGGGAGAGAGTGCGGGGCGGGGAGGAGAGAGTGCGGGGGCGGGGGGGAGGGTGCGGGGTAGAGAGAGGGCGGGGGGGAGAGGGTGCGGGGGGGAGAGGGGTGGGATGTAGGGGGGTTAGAGTGCGGGGGGGGAGAGGGGTGGGGGAGGGATGTGCAGGGGGGGGAGAGTGGGGGGGGGAGGGATTGTAGGGGGGGAGGAGTGCGGGGGGGGGGAGAGTGCGGGGGGAGAGGGGTGGGGGAGGGATGTAGGGGGGGTAGAGGGTGGGGGGGGGGAGAGTGCGTGGGGGAGAGTGGTGGGGAGGGATGTAGGGGGGGTAGAGTGGGGGGGAGAGGGGGTGGATGTAGGGGGGGGAGAGGGGTGGGATGTAGGGGGGGTAGAGTGGGGGGGAGAGGGGTGGGATGTAGGGGGGGTAGAGGGCGTGGTGAGAGTGGGGGTGCAGCGTGCAGATAAATAACCTCCTCTCCTCAGGTGTGAGACGAGCTGGGCGAGAGCGCTCATCCTCAGACACCTCCAGGGACACTTCTGGGAGACAGAAAACACCGCGTGAGACAGACCCCCCCACAGACAGGCAGCAGGGTGTGAACCCCCCCCCCACCCACCCCA